>NW_028137398.1:30000-53170 GCF_965140915.1 Aythya marila | reverse complement strand
GGTAAATTGTGGGTTTTGGAGAAGATCAGGTAGGTTTAGGGGTAATTTTGGGGTGGATCTCTGGCTTTTTGGGTTTTCTTTCATTTTGGGGAACGATCCTGTTATTTTTGGTGTGTTTTTGACGTGTTTTGGGGTCTCCGTTGTGTTTCCTTGGGTTTTCCATGGTCATCATGGTGGAAAAGGGTAAATTGTGGGTTTTGGAGAACATCAGGTAGGTTTAGGGGTACTTTTGGGGTGGATCTATGGCTTTTTGTGTTTTCTTTCATTTTGGGGAATGATCCTGTTATTTTTGGTGTGTTTTTGACGTGTTTGGGGTCTCCGTTGGGTTTTATTGCGTTTTCCGTGGTCAGCATGGTGGGAAAGGGTAAATTGTGGGTTTTGGAGAACATCAGGTAGGTTTAGGGTGGTTTTGGTTTTGATCTATGGTTTTGGCGGATTTTCTTCCAGTTTTGGGGGTGATGCCGATATTTTTTGGGGTGTTTTTGACGTGTTTTGGGGTCTCCATTAGGTTTTGTTGGGTTCTTGTTGCTCATTGTGTTAAATAGGAGTGGATTGTGGGTTTTGCAGAACATCAGGTAGGTTTAAGGGTTTTTTGGGGTTATATTATGGCGTTTTTTTTTTTTTTTTTTTTTTTTTTTTAGGATCCATGTTTATTTTGGGGTTGTTTTGAGTTTTTTTGGGGTCTCCGTTGGGTTTTGTTGGGTTTTCCGTGGTCATCGTGTTGGAAAAGGGTAAATTGTGAGTTTTGGAGAACTTCAGGTAGGTTTAGGGGGACTTTTGTAGTGGATCTATGGCTTTTGGGGTTTTCTTTCATTTTTGGGCGTGATCCTGTTCTTGTCTGTGGTGTTTTTGACGTGTTTTGGGGTCTCTGTTTTGTTTCGTTTGGTTTTCCGTGGTTATCATGTTGGAAAATTGTAAATTGTGGGTTTTGGAGAACATCAGGTAGGTTTAGGGGTACTTTTGGGGTGGATCTATGGCTTTTTGGGTTTTCTTTCATTTTGGGGAATGATCCTGTTATTTTTGGGGTGTTTTTGACGTGTTTTAGGGTCTCCATTAGGTTTTGTTGGGTTCTTGTTTGTCATTTTGTAAATAGGAGTGGATTGTGGGTTTTGGAGAATATCAGGTAGGTTTAGGGTGGTTTTGGGGTGGATCTGTGTTTTTGGGGTATTTTCTTCCAGTTTTGGGGGTGATGCCGTTCTTGTTTGGGGTGTTTTTGACGTTTTTTGGGGTCTCTGTTGGGTTTTGTTGGGTTCTCGTTGGTCATCATGGTGGAAAAGGGTAAATTGTGGATTTTGGAGAACATCAGGTAGGTTTAGGGGTACTTTTGGGGTGGATCTATGGCTTTTTGGGTTTTCTTTCATTTTGGGGAATGATCCTGTTATTTTTGGTGTGTTTTTGACGTGTTTTGGGGTCTCCATTAGGTTTTGTTGGGTTCTTGTTTGTTATTATGTTAAATAGGAGTGGATTATGGGTTTTGTAGAATATCAGGTTGGTTTTAGGGTTTTTTTAGGGTTAAATCATGGCATTTTGTATTTTTTTTTCGGATCTGGGTTGATTTTGGTGTGTTTTTGACGTGTTTTGGGGTCTCCGTTGGGTTTCGTTTGGTTTTCCGTGGTCACCATGGTGTAAAATGATAAATTGTGGGTTTTGGAGAACTTCAGGTAGGTTTAGGGGGACTTTACGCGTGGATTCATGGTATTTGGGTTTTCTTCTTTTTGGGGGAGTGATCCTCTCCTTTCTTCGGGTGATTTTGAAGTGTTTTGTGGTTTCCGTTGCGTTTCGTTGAGTTCCTAATATGTTTTATGTTGGTTGGGAGTGTGCTTTGGGATTAGGAGAACATCAGGTAGGTTTAGGGTGTCCTTGGGGTGGATCTATGGTATTTGGGGTTTTCTTCTATTTTTTGGCGTGACCCTTTTCTTGTTTGGGGTGTTTGTGACGTGTTTTGGGGTCTTTGTTGGGTTTTGTTGTGTTCTTGTTGGTCATTATGTTAAATAGGTGTGTATTGTGGGTTTTGGAGAACATCAGGTAGGTTTAGGGTGGTTTTGGGGTGGATCTATGGTTTTGGTGGATTTTCTTCCAGTTTTGGGGGTGATGCCGTTCTTGTCTTGTTTTTTTTTGACGTTTTTTGGGGTCTCTGTTTGGTTTTGTTGGGTTCTCGTTGGTCATCATGGTGGAAAAGGGTAAATTGTGGGTTTTGGAGAACATCAGGTAGGTTTAGGGTGGTTTTGGGGTGGATCTATGATTTTGGGGTATTTTCTTCCAGTTTTGGGGGTGATCCGCTTCTTGTTTGGTTTTTTTTTGACGTGTTTTGGGGCTTTTTTGGGTTTTAGTTGTGTTCTTGTTGGTCATCATGTTGGAAGAGTGTAAATTGTGGGTTTTGGAGAACATCAGGTAGGTTTAGGGTGACTATTGGGGTGGATATATGGCTTTTGGGGTTTTCTTTCGTTTTTGGGGTTGATCCTGTTTTTTTGGGGTGTTTTTGACATGTTTTGGCGTCTCCATTGGGTTTCTTTGGGTTCTTGTTGGTCGTTAAGGTAAATGGGTATGGATTGTGGGTTTTGGAAATGATCAGGTGAATTTAGGGTGGTTTTGGGGGGATATTCATAGTTTTTGTTTTGTTTTATTGTGATCCATTTCTTTTTTGGGGTGTTTTTTACATGTTTTGGGGTTTCCGTTTCGTTTCGTTGAGTTCCTAATGGGTTTCGTCGTGGTTGAGAGTGGATTGTACATTTAGGAGAACATCAGGTAGGTTTAAGGGTGGTTTTGGGGTTAAATCACGTATTTTCTTCTGATCCGGTTTGCTTTTTTTTTTTTTTTTTGACGTGTTATGGGGTTTCCGTTGCGTTTCGTTTTGTTCCTAATGGGTTTTATGGTGGTTGGGAGAGGACTTTATGATTTGGAGAACATCTGGTAGGTTTAGGGGGACTTTTGGGGAGACCTATGGCTTTTGGGCTTTTCTTTCATTTTTGGGGTTGATCCTGTTTTTTTGGGGGGTGGTTTTGACATGTTTTGGAGACTCCGTTGGTTTTTGTTGGTTTCTTGTTGTTCGTTAAGTTAAATGAGTATGGATTGTGTGTTTTGGAAAAGATCAGGTGATTTTAGGGTGGTTTTGGGGGGATATTCATAGTTTTTGTTTTTTTTTTCTTCTGATGCAGTTCTTTTTTGGGGTGTTTTTGACGTGTTTTGGTTTCTCCGTTGCATTTCGTTGAGTTCCTAATGGGTTTTATTGTGGTTGGGAGTGGATTGTACATTTAGGAGAACATCAGGTAGGTTTAAGGGTGGTTTTGGTGTTAAATCACGTATTTTCTTCTGTTCCGGTTCGCTTTTGTTTTTTTTTTAACGTGTTTTGGTATTTCCATTGTGTTTCGTTGAGTTCCTAATGGGTTTTATGGTGGTTGGGAGTGGACTTTTTGATTTGGAGATTATCAGGTAGGTATAGGGTGGTTTTGGGATTCGATCCGTACTTTTTGGGGATTTTCTTCCAGTTTTGGGGGTGATCCTGTTCTTTTTTGCGTGTTTTTGACGTGTTTTGGGGTTTCCGTTGGGTTTCGTTTTGTTTCCCGTGGTCATCATGGTGGAAAAGGTTAAATTGTGGGTTTTGGAGAACATCAGGTAGGTTGAGGGTGGTTTTGGGGTGGATCTATTGTTTTAGGGGATTTTCTTCCAGTTTTGGGGGTAATCCCGTTCTTTATTGTGGTGTTTTTGACGTGTTTTGGGGTCTCCGTTGGGTTTCGTTGGGTTTTCCGTGGTCATCATGGTGGAAAAGTGTAAATTGTGGGTTTTGGAGAACACCAGGTAGGTTTAGGGTGGTTTTGGGGTGTATCTATGGTATTTGGGGTTTTCTTGTTTTTTTTTTGGGTGATCCCGTTCTTTTGTGGGGTGTTTTTTACGTGTTTTGTGGTCTCCATAGGGTTTCGTTCGGTTCTCGTTGGTCATCATGGTGAAGAAGGGTAAATTGTGGGTTTTGGAGAACATCAGGTGAGTTTAAGGTTTTTTTGGGGGTTAATCTATGGTTTTGGTGGATTTCATCTTTTTTTTATTTTTTTCTTCTGTTTTTGGGTTGGTCCCGTTCTTTTTTGGGGTGTTTTTGACATCTTTTGTGGTCTCCGTTGGGTTTTGTTTGGTTCTTGTTTGTCATCATTGTGAAGAAGGGTAAATTGTGGGTTTTGGAGAACATCAGGTAGGTTTAGGGGGACTATTGTGGTGGATCAATGGCTCTTGGGGTTTTCTTTCTGTTTTGGGGGTCATCCTGTTCTTTTTTGGGGTGTTTTTGACGTGTTTTGGGGTCTTCTTTGGGTTTTAGTCATGTTCTTGTTGGTCATCATGTTGGAAGAGTGTAAATTGTGGGTTTTGGAGAATATCAGGTAGGTTTAGGGGGACTATCGGGGTGGATCTATGGCTTTTGGGGTTTTCTTTCTTTTTCGGGGTTGATCCTGTTTTTTGGGGTTGTTTTTGACATATTTTGGGGTCTCCGTTGGTTTTCGTTGTGTTTTCCGTGATCATCATGGTGGAAAAGGGTATATTGTGGGTTTTGGAGAACATCAGGTAGGTTTATGGGGACTATTGTGGTGGATCTATGGTTTTCGGGGATTTTCTTCCAGTTTTGGGGGTGATCCCGTTCTTTTTTTTTTTTTTTTTTTTTTTTTTTGACTTGTTTTGGCTTCTCCATTGGGTTTTGTTTGGGTCTCATTGGTTGTTAAGGTAAATGGGAGTGGATTGTGGGTTTTCGTTAAGATCAGGTGAGTTTAGGGTGGTTTTGGGTGGAAATTCATAGTTTTGTGGGTTTTTTGTTCTGATCCAGTTCTTTTTTGGTGGGTTTCTGACGTGTTTTGGGGTTTCCGTTGCGTTTTCGTTGAGTTCCTAATTGGTTTTATGGTGTTTGGGATGTGACTATGGGATTTGGAGAACATCAGGTAGGTTTAGGTGTGGTTTTGGGATTGGATCCGTGCTTTTTGGGGATTTTCTTCCAATTTTGGGGGTGATCCCGTTCTTTTTAGGGGTGTTTAGGAAGTGTTTTGGGGTCTCCATTGGGTTTCGTTGGGTTTTCCATGGTCATCATGGTGGAAAAATTTAAATTGCGGGTTTTGGAGAACATCAGTTAGGTTTAGGGTGATTTTTGGGGTGGATCTATGGTTTTGGGGGATTTTCTTCCAGTTTTGGGGGTGATCCCGTTCTTTTTTGGGGTGTTTTTGACGTTTTTGTTGTCTTTGTTGGGTTTTAGTTGGGTTCTTGTTGGTCATCATGGTGGAAAAGCTAAATTGTGGGTTTCAGAGAACATCAGGTAGGTTTAGGGTTGTTTTGGTGTCATCTATTGTTTTTGGGGTTTTCTTTCGTTTTTAGGGTTTGTCCCATTCTTGTTTGGGGTGTTTTTGACTTGTTTTGCGTCCTCCGTTGGGTTTTGTTGGGTTCTCATTGGTCGTTAAGGTAAATGGGAGTGGATTGTGGGTTTTGGAGAAGATCAGATGGGTTTAGTGTGGTTTTGGGGGGAAATTCATAGTTTTTTTTTTTTTTTTTTTTTCTTCTGATCCAGTTCTTTTTTGGGGTGTTTATGACGTGTTTTGGGGTTTCCGTTGCTTTTCGTTTAGTTTCTAATGGGTTTTATGGTGTTTGGGATGTGACTATGGGATTTGGAGAACATCAGGTAGGTTTAGGGTGGTTTTGGGATTGGATCCGTGCTTTTTGGGGATTTTCTTCCTATTTTGGGTGTGATCCCGTTCTTTTTAGGTGTGTTTTTGAAGTGTTTTTGAATCTCCGTTGGTTTTCTTTGTGTTTTCCATGGTCATCATGGTGGTAAAATTTAAATTGTGGGTTTTGGAGAACATCAGGTAGGTTTAGGGTGGTTTTGGGGTGGATCTATGGTTTTGGGAGTTTTCTTTCTTTTTTAGGGGTTATCCCGTTCTTGTTTGGGGTGTTTTTGACGTATTTTGGGGTCTCTTTTGGGTTTCATTAGGTTTTCCATGGTCATCATGGTGGAAAAGGGTAAATTGTGGGTTTTGGAGAACATCAGGCCGGTTTAGGGGGACTATTGTGGTGGATCTATGGTTTTGGCGGATTTTCTTCGAGTTTTGGGGGTGATGCCGTTCTTGTTTGGGGTGTTTTTGACGTGTTTTGGGGTCTCCTTTGGGTTTTAGTTGTGTTCTTGTTGGTCATCATATTGGAAGAGTGTAAATTGTGGGTTTTGGAGAACATCAGGTAGCTTGAGTATGGTTTTGGGGTGGATCTATTGTTTTAGGGGTTTTTCTTCCAGTTTTTGGTGTAATCCCGTTCTCGTTTGTGGTGTTTTTGACGTGTTTTGGGGTCTCCGTTTGGTTTTGTTGGGTTTTCCGTGGTCATCATGGTGGAAAATTGTATATTGTGGGTTTGGGAGAACATCATGTAGGTTTAGGGTGGTTTGGGGCTGGATCTATGGCATTTCTGGTTTTCTTCTCTTTTTTTTGGGTGTGATCCTGTTGTTTTTTGGGGTGTTTTTGACGTGTTTTGTGTCTCCATTGGGTTTTGTTGGGTCCTCGTTGGTCGTTAAGGTAAATGGGAGTCCATTGTGGGTTTTGGAGAAGATCGGGTGAGTTTAGGGTGGTTTTGGGGTTGGATCCATGCATTTGGGGATTTTCTTCCAGTTTTGGGCGTGATCACGTTCTTGTTTGCGGTGATTTTGACATGTTTTTTGGGTCACCATTGGGTTTTGTTGGGTGTTCCGTGGTCATCGTGGTGGAAATGTATAAGTTGTGGGTTTTGGAGAATATCAGGTAGGTTTGGGGGCCTTTTGGTGTGGATTCTTGGTATTTGGGGTTTTCTTCTGTTTTTTAGGGTGATCCTGTTCTTTTTTGGGCTGTTTTTTAAGTTTTTTGTCGTCTCCGTTGGGTTTCATTGGGTTCTCGTTGTTCATTAAGGTAAATGGGAGTGGATTGTGGGTTTTGGAGAAGATCAGGTGAGTTTAGTGTGGTTTTGGGGGGAAAATCATAGTTTTATTTCTTTTTTTTTTCTTCATGTCTAGTTCTTTTTTGGGGTGTTTTTGATGTGTTTTGTGGTCTCCGTTGGGTTTTGTTGGGTTTCCATTGGGTTTTCTGGTGGTTGGGTGTGGATTGTACATTTAGGAGAACATCCTAACAGGTTAAAGGTTTTTTTGGGGGTTTAAATCACGTTTTTTCTTCTGATTCGGTTCACTTTTGAGGGGTTTTTGACGTGTTTTGGGGTCTCCGTTGGGTTTCGTTGGGTTTTCCGTGTTCATCATGGTGGAAAAGTGTAAATTGTGGGTTTTGGAGAACATCAGGTAGGTTGAGGGTGGTATTGGGGTGGATCTATGGTATTTGGGATTTTCTTCCAGTTTTTTGGTGTGATCCTGTTCTTTTTTGTGTTATGTTTGACGTGTTTTGCGGTCTCCGTTGGGTTTCGTTGGGTTCTTGTTGGTCGTTAAGGTAAATGGGAGTGGATTTTAGGTTTTGGGGAAGATCACGTGAGTTTAGGGTGGTGTTGGGGGGAAATTCATAGTATTTGGGTTTTTTCTTCTGATCCAGTTCTTTTTTAGGGTATTTTTGACATGTTTTGGGGTCTCCGTTGGGTTTTGTTGGGTTTTCCGTGGTCATCATGTTGGAAAAGTGTAAATTGTGGGTTTTGGAGAACATCACGTAGGTTTAGGGGGACTTTTAGGGCAGATTCATGGTTTTTGCGGTTTTCTTCTGTATTTTTGGGGTGGTCCCGTACATTTTTGGGAAGTTTTTGAGGTGTTTTGGGGTCTCTTTGGGTTTTGTTGGGTTCTCGTTGGTCATGATGGTGGAAAAAGGTAAATGGTGGTGTTTGGAGAACATCAGGTGAGTTTAAGGTTTTTTGGGGAGTGAATCTATGGTTTGGGGGGATTTCTTCTGTTTTTTAGGGTTTCCTTCTCTTCTTAGGGTGGTACTGTTATTTTTTGGGGTGTTTTTGACGTGTTTTTGGGTCCCTGTTGGGTTTCGTTTGGTTCTCGTTGGTCGTTAAGGTAAATGGGTGCGGATTGTGGGTTTGGAAGTTGATTAGGTTAGTTAAGGGTGGTTTTGGTATTGGATTCGTGCTTTTTCGGGATTTCCTTCCAGTTTTCTGGGTTATCCCGCTCTTGATTGGGGTGTTTTTGACATGTTTTGGGGTCTCCGTTGGGTTTTGTTGCGTTTTCCGTGGTCATCGTGGTGGAAAAGTGTAAACGGTGGGTTTTGGAGAACATCAGCTAGGTTTAGGGTGGTTTTGGGGTGGATCTATTGTTTTGGCGATTTTCTTTCGTTTTTGGGGGTGATCCTGTTTTTTAGGGGGTATTTTTGACGTGTTTTGGGGTCTACGTTGTGTTTCGTTGGGTTTTGCGTGGTCATCAGGTTGGAAAAGGTAAATTGTGGGTTTTGGAGAAGATCAGGTAGCTTTAGGGTGGTTTTGGGGTGGATCTATGGTATTTGGGCTTTTCTTCTGTTTTTTTGGGATGATCCTGTTCTTGTTTGGGGTGTTTTTTACGTGTTTTGGGGTCTCTGTTGTGTTTCGTTGGGTTTTCCGTGGTCATCATGGTGGAAAAGAGTATATTATGGGTTTTGGAGAACATCAGGTAGGTTTAGGGTTTCTTTGGGATTGGATCCGTGCTTTTTGGGGATTTTCTTCCAGTTTTGGGGGTGATCCCGTTCATGTTTGGGGTGTTTTTGTCGTTTTTTGGGGTCTCCGTTGGGTTTCGTTGGGTTTTCCATGGTCATCATGGTGGAAAAGTGTAAATTGTGGGTTTTGGAGAAGATCAGGTAGGTTTAGGGTGGTTTTGGGGTGGATGTATGGTTTTGCGGGATTTTCTTCCAGTTCTGTTGTTGATCCCGTTCTTGTTTGGGTGTTTTTGACGTGTTTTGTGGTCTCCGTTGGGTTTCGTTTGGTTTTCCATGATCATCCTAGTGGAAAAGAGGAAGTTGTGGGTTTTGGAGAACATCAGGTAGGTTTAGGGTGCTTTTCGGGAGGATATGTGGTATTTGGCATTTTGTTCTATTTTTTTGGGTTAATTCTGTTCTTTTTTGGGTGTTTTTGGCGTGTTTTGCGGTCTCTGTTGGGTTTCGTTAGGTTCTCGTTGGTCGTCAAGGTAAATGGGAGTGGATTGTGGGTTTTGGAGAAGATCAGGTTAGTTTACGGCGGTTTGGGGGGGGGGAATTCATAGTTTTTGGTGTTTTTTCTTCTGATCCCGTTCTTTTTTGGGGTGTTTTAGATGTGTTTTGGGGTCTCCGTTGGGTTTTGTTGGGTTTTCCCTGGTCATCATGGTGGAAAAGGGTAAATTGTGGGTTTTGGAGAAGATCAGGTAGGTTTAGGGTGGTTTTGAGGTGGATCTATGGTTTTGAGGGGTTTTCTTCCAGTTTTTGGGTGATCCCATTCGTGTTTGCGGTGGTTTTGACGTGTTTTGGGGTCTCCGTTGGGTTTCGTTTGGTTTTCCGTGGTCATCATGGTGGAAAATGGTAAGTTGCGGGTTTTGGAGAACATCAGGTAGGTTTGGCGGGACTTTGGGGGTGGATTCTTGGTATTTGGGGTTTTCTTCCGTTGTTTTGGGGTGATCCCTTTCTTTTATGGGGTGTTTTTGAAGTGTTTTGCGGTCTTTTTTGTGTTTCATTGGGTTCTCGATGGTCGTTAAGTTAAATGGGTGTGGATTGTGGGTTTTGGAGAAGATCAGGTGAGTTTAGTGTGGTTTTGGGGGGAAATTCATAGTTTTTGGTGTTTTTTCATCTGATCCCGTTCTTTTTCGGGGTGTTTTAGACGTGTTTTGCTGTCTCCGTTGCGTTTCGTTGGGTGTTCCGTGGTCATCATGGTGGAAAAGGGTAAATTGTGGGTTTTGGAGAAGATCAGGTAGGTTTAGGGTGGTTTTGAGGTGGATCTATGGTTTTGAGGGGTTTTCTTCCAGTTTTTGGGTGATCCCATTCGTGTTTGCGGTGGTTTTGACGTGTTTTGGCGTCTCCGTTGGGTTTCGTTTGGTTTTCCGTGGTCATCATGGTGGAAAAGGGTAAGTTGCGGGTTTTGGAGAACATCAGGTAGGTTTGGGGGGACTTTGGGGGTGGATTCTTGGTATTTGGGGTTTTTTTCTCTTTTTTTTGGGGTGATCCCTTTCTTTTTTGGGGTGTTTTTGACATATTTTGGGATCTCCGTTGGGTTTTGTTGGGTTTTCCGTGTTCATCGTGGTGGAAAAGGGTAAATTGTGGGTTTTGGAGAACATCAGGTAGGTTTAGGGTGGTTTTGGGGTGGATCTATGGTTTTGGGGTTATTTTCTTCCAGTTTTGGGGGTTATCCCCTTATTTTTGGGGGTGCTTTTGACGTGTTTTGGGGTCTCCGTTGGGTTTCCTTGGGTTTTCCATGGATATCGTTGTGGTAAAGAGTAAATTGTGGGGTTTGGAGAACGTCAGGTAGGTTTAGGGTGGTTTTGTAGAAAAATTCATAGATTGGTGGTTTTTTTTCTTCTGATCCAGTTCTTTTTTGTGGTGTTTTTGCCGTGTTTTGGGGTCTCCGTTCGGTTTTCGTTTGTTTTCCATGATCATCATCGTGGAAAATGGTAAATTGTGGGTTTTGGAGAAGATCAGGTAGGTTTAGTGTGGTTCTGGTTTGGATCTATGTTTTTTGGGGTTTTCTTTCGATTTTTGGGGATATCCCGTTCTTGTTTGGCGTGTTTTTGACGTGTTTTGGGGTCTCCGTTGGGTTTTGTTGTGTTTTCCATGGTCATCACGGTGAAAAAGAGTAAATTGTGGGTTTTGGAGAACATCAGGTAGGTTTAGTGGGGGTTTTGGGGTGGATCTTTGGCTTTTAGAGTTTTCTTTTGTTTTAGGGGGTGATCCTGTTCTTTTTTTGTGGTGTTTTTGACGTGTTTTGGGGTGTCCGTTGTGTTTCGTTGTGTTTTCTGTGGTCATTATGGTGGAAAATAGTAAATTGTGGGTTTTGGAGAAGATCAGGTAGGTTTAGTGTGGTTCTGGTTTGGATCTATGGTTTTTGGGGTTTTCTATCGGTTTTTTTGGTGTTATCCCGTTCTTTTTTGGGGTGTTTTTGACTTGTTTTGGGGTCTCCGTTGGGTTTTGTTGGTTCTCGTTGGTCATTAAGGTAAATGGGAGTGGATTGTGTGTTTTGGAGAAGATCAGGTATGTTTAGGGTGGTTTTGTAGAAAAATTCATAGTTTTGGGTTTTTTTTACTTCTGATCCAGTTCTTTTTTGGGGTGTTTATGACGTGTTTTGGAGTCTCTGTTGGGTTTCGTT
This sequence comes from Aythya marila, assembly GCF_965140915.1. NCBI lineage: Eukaryota > Metazoa > Chordata > Aves > Anseriformes > Anatidae > Aythya > Aythya marila. Next base: position 41,965 of record NW_028137398.1, on the reverse strand, counting down.
TGGTTTTCCATGGTCATCATGGTGAAAAAGAGTAAATTGTGGGTTTTGGAGAAGGTCAGGTAGGTTTAGTGGGGGTTTTTGGGTGGATCTATTGTTTTTGTGGTTTTCTTTCTTTTTTGGGGATATCCCGTTCTTGTTTGGGGTGTTTTTGATTGTTTTGCAGTCTCTGTTGGGTTTTGTTGTGTTCTTGTTGCTCGTTAATGTAAATGGGAGTGGATTGTGGGTTTTGGAGAAGATCAGGTAGGTTTAGGGTGGTTTTGGGAGGAAATTCATAGTTTTTGTTTTTGTTTTTTCTTCTGATCCAGTTCATTTTTGGGGTGTTTTTGACGTTTTTTGGGGTGTCCGTTGCGTTTCGTTGAGTTCCTAATGGGTTTTCTGGTGGTTGGGAGTGGACTTTGGGATTTGGAGAACATCAAGTAGGTTTAGGGTGGTTTTGGGGTGGATCTATGATTTTGGGGTTATTTTCTTCCAGTTTTGGGGGTCCTCCCGTTCTTTTTTGGGGTGTTTTTGACGTGTTTTGTGGTCTCCGTTGGCTTTCCTGGGTTTTCCATGGTTATTGTTGTGGAAAAATCTAAATTGTGGGTTTTGGAGAACGTCAGGTAGGTTTAGGGTTTTTTTGGGGTGGATCTATGGTATTTGGGGTTTTCTTTCTTTTTTTAGGGGTTATCCCGTTCTTGTTTGGGGTGTTTTTGACTTGTTTTGTGGTCTCCGTTGGGTTTTGTTGTGTTCTCGTTTCTCGTTAATGTAAATGGGAGTGGATTGTGGGTTTTGGAGAAGATCAGGTAGGTTTAGGGTGTTTTTGTAGAAAAATTCATAGTTTTGGGGTTTTTTACTTCTGATCCAGTTCTTTTTTGGGGTGTTTTTGACGTGTTTTGGTTTCTCCTTTGGGTTTCGTTTGGTTTTCCATGGTGATCACGGTTAAAAATAGTAAATTGTGGGTTTTGGAGAACATCAGGTAGGTTTAGTGGGGGTTTTGGGGTGGATCTATGGCTTTTAGATTTTTCTTTCGTTTTAGGGGGTGATCCTGTTCTGTTTTGTGGTGTTTTTGACGTGTTTTGGGGTCTCCGTTGGGTTTTGTTGTGTTTTCCGTGGTCATCATGGTGGAAAATTGTAAATTGTGGGTTTTGGAGAAGATCAGGTAGGTTTAGGGTGTTTTTGGTGTGGATCTATTGTTTTTGTGGTTTTCTTTCGTTTTTTGGGGATATCCCGTTCTTGTTTGGGGTGTTTTTGATTGTTTTGGGGTCTCTGTTGGGTTTTGTTGTGTTCTTGTTGCTCGTTAATGTAAATAGGAGTGTATTGTGGGTTTTGGAGAAGATCAGGTGAGTTTAGGGTGGTTTTGGGAGGAAATTCATAGTTTTTGTTTTTGTTTTTTCTTCTGATCCAGTTCATTTTTGGGGTGTTTTTGACGTGTTTTGGGGTGTCCGTTGCGTTTCGTTGAGTTCCAAATGGGTTTTCTGGTGGTTGGGAGTGGACTTTGGGATTTGGAGAACATCAAGTAGGTTTAGGGTGGTTTTGGGGTGGATCTATGATTTTGGGGTTATTTTGTTCCAGTTTTGGGGGTCACCCCTTTCTTTTTTGGGGTGTTTTTGACGTGTTTTGTGGTCTCCGTTGGGTTTCCTTTGGTTTTCCATGGTTATCGTTGTGGAAAAGGGTAAATTGTGGGTTTTGGAGAACGTCAGGTAGGTTTAGGGTGGTTTTGGGGTGGATCTACGGTTTTTGGGGTTTTCTTTCTTAATTTAGGGGTTATCCCGTTCTTGTTTGGGGTGTTTTTGACTTGTTTTGTGGTCTCCGTTGGGTTTTGTTGGGTTCTCGTTGCTCGTTAAGGTAAATGGAAGTGGATTGTGGTTTTGGGAGAACATCAGATAGGTTTAGTGTGGTTCTGGTTTGGATCTACGGTTTTTGCAATTTTTCTATCGTTTTTTTGGTGTTATCCCGTTCTTGTTTGGTGTGTTTTTGACGTGTTTGTGGTCTCCATTGGGTTTCCTTTGGTTTTCCATGGTTATCGTTGTGGAAAAGGGTAAATTGTGGGTTTTGGAGAACGTCAGGTAGGTTTAGGGTGGTTTTGGGAGGAAAATCATAGTTTTTGTTTTTTTTTTTTTTCTTCTGATCCAGTTCATTTTTGGGGTGTTTTTGACGTGTTTTGGGGTGTCCGTTGCATTTCGTTGAGTTCCTATATGGGTTTTCTGGTGGTTGGGAGTGGACTTTGGGATTTGGAGAACATCAAGTAGGTTTAGGGTGGTTTTGGGGTGGATCTATGATTTCGGGGTTATTTTCTTCCAGTTTTGGGGGTCATCCCGTTCTTTTTTGGGGTGTTTTTGACGTGTATTGTGGTCTCCGTTGGGTTTCGTTGTGTTTTCCGTGGTCATCATGGTGAAAAAGAGTAAATTGTGGGTTTTGGAGAACATCAAGTAGGTTTAGGGTGGTTTTGGGGTGGATCTATGGTTTTGGGGTTATTTTCTTCCAGTTTTGGGGGTGATCCCGTTCTTTTTTGGGGTGCTTTTGATGTGTTTTGGGGTCTCCGTTTGGTTTTCTTTGGGTTTTCCATGGTCATCGTTGTGGAAAGAAGTAAATTGTGGGTTTTGGAGAACATCAAGTAGGTTTAGGGTGGTTTTGGGGTGGAGCTATTGTTTTTGTGATATCCCGTTCTTGTTTGGGGTGTTTTTGATTATTTTGGGGTCTCTGTTGGGTTTTGTTGTGTTCTTGTTGCTCGTTAATGTAAATGGGAGTGTATTGTGGGTTTTGGAGAAGATCAGGTGAGTTTAGGGTGGTTTTGGGAGGAAATTCATAGTTTTTGTTTTTGTTTTTTCTTCTGATCCAGTTCATTTTTGGGGTGTTTTTGACGTGTTTTGGGGTGTCCTTTGCGTTTCGTTGAGTTCGTAATGGGTTTTCTGGTGGTTGGGAGTGGACTTTGGGATTTGGAGAACATCAAGTAGGTTTAGGGTGGTTTTGGGGTGGATCTATGATTTTGGGGTTATTTTCTTCCAGTTTTGGGGGTCATCCCGTTCTTTTTTGGGGTGTTTTTGACGTGTTTTGGGGTCTCCGTTGGGTTTCCTTTGGTTTTCCGTGGTTATCGTTTTGGAAAAGGGTAAATTGTGGGTTTTGGAGAACGTCAGGTAGGTTTAGGGTGGTTTTGGGGTGGATCTACGGTTTTTGGGGTTTTCTTTCTTAATTTAGGGGTTATCCCGTTCTTGTTTGGGGTGTTTTTGACTTGTTTTGTGGTCTCCGTTGGGTTTTGTTGGGTTCTCGTTGCTCGTTAATGTAAATGGGAGTGGATTGTGGGTTTTGGAGAAGATCAGGTAGGTTTAGGGTAGTTTTTTAGAAAAATTCATAGTTTTGTGTTTTTTTTTACTTCTGATCCAGTTCTTTTTTGGGGTGTTTTTGACGTGTTTTGGTTTCTCCGTTGGGTTTCGTTTGGTTTTCCATGGTCATCACGGTGAAAAAAGCGTAAATTGTGGGTTTTGGAGAACATCAGGGAGGTTTAGTGGGGGTTTTGGGGTGGATCTATGGCTTTTAGAGTTTTCTTTCGTTTTGGGGGGTGATCCTGTTCTGTTTTGTGGTGTTTTTGACGTGTTTTGGGGTCTCCGTTGGGTTTCGTTGTGTTTTCCGTGGTCATCATGGTGGAAAATTGTAAATTGTGGGTTTTGGAGAACATCAGGTAGGTTTAGGGTGTTTTTGGTGTGGATCTATGATTTTGGGGTTATTTTCTTCCACTTTTGGGGGTCATCCCGTTCTTTTTTGGGGTGCTTTTGACGTGTTTTGGGGTCTCCGTTGGGTTTCCTTGGGTTTTCCATGGTCATCGTTGTGGAAAAGAGTAAATTGTGTGTTTTGGAGAAGATCAGGTAGGTTTAGTGTGGTTTTGAGGTGGACCTATTGTTTTTGTGGTTTTCTTTCTTTTTTGGGGATATCCCGTTCTTGTTTGGGGTGTTTTTGATTGTTTTGGGGTCTCTGTTGGGTTTTGTTGTGTTCTTGTTGCTCGTTAATGTAAATGGGAGTGGATTGTGGGTTTTGGAGAAGATCAGGTGAGTTTAGGGTGGTTTTGGGAGGAAATTCATATTTTTTTTTTTTTTTTTCTTCTGATCCAGTTCATTTTTGGGGTGTTTTTGTCGTGTTTTGGGGTGTCCGTTGCGTTTCGTTGAGTTCCAAATGGGTTTTCTGGTGGTTGGGAGTGGACTTTGGGATTTGGAGAACATCAAGTAGGTTTAGGGTGGTTTTGGGGTGGATCTATGATTTTGGGGTTATTTTCTTCCAGTTTTGGGGGTCATCCCGTTCTTTTTTGGGGTGTTTTTGACGTGTTTTGGGGTCTCCGTTGGGTTTCCTTTGGTTTTACATGGTTATCGTTGAGGAAAAGGGTAAATTGTGGGTTTTGGAGAACGTCAGGTAGGTTTAGGGTTGTTTTGTGGTGGATCTATGGTATTTGGGGTTTTCTTTCGTTTTTTATTGTGGTGATCCTGTTCTTTTTTGGGTTGAATCTATGGTTTTGGGGGATTTCTTCTGTTTTTTAGGGTTTTCTTCTGTTTTTGGAGTGATCCCGTTCTTTTTTGGGGGTGTTTTTGACGTGTTTTGGGGTCTCCGTTGGGTTTCGTTGTGTTTTCCGTGGTCATCATGGTGGAAAAGTTTAGATTGTGGGTTTTGGAGAACTTCAGGTAGGTTTTGGGGGACTTTTGTGGTGGATGTATGGTATTTGGGGTTTTCTTCTGTTTTTTTGGGGTGATACAGTTCTTGTTTGGGGTGTTTTTGACATGTTTTGTGGTCTCCATTGAGTTATGTTGGTTTTTCCGTGGTCATGGTGGTGGAAAAGTGTAAATTGTGGGTTTTGGAGAACATCAGGTACGTTATTGGGATTTTTGGTGTGGATCTATGGCTTTTCGGGTTTTCTTTCTTTTTGGGGTTGAACCAGTTCTTTTTTGGGGTGTTTTTGATGTGTTTTGGGGTCTCCGTTGGGTTTTGTTGGGTTTCCATTGGGTTTTCTGGTGGTTGGGAGTGCATTGTACATTTAGGAGAACATCAGGTAGGTTTAAGGGTTATTTGGGGGTTAAATCACGTTTTTTCTTCTGATCCTGTTCACTTTTGGGGTGTTTTTGAGGTGTTTTGGTGTTTCCGTTGCATTTCGTTGAGTTCCTAATGGGTTTTCTGGTGGTTGGGTGTGGACTTTGGGATTTGGAGAACATCAGGTAGGTTTAGGGGGACTTTTGGGGTGGATCTATGGCTTTTGGGGTTTTCTTTCATTTTTTGTGTTGATCCCGTTCTTTTTTGGGGTGTTTTTGACATGTTTTGGGGTCTCCGTTGGGTTTCGTTGGGTTTTCCGTTGTCATCGTGTTGGAAAAGTGTAGACTGTGGGTTTTAGAGAACTTCACGTACCTTTAGGGGGACTTTTGTGGTGGATCTAAGGAATTTAGGGTTTTCTTCTGTTTTTTTTTTTTTTTTTTTTTTTTTTTTTTTTTGATGCAGTTCTTTTTTGGGGTGTTTTTGACGTGTTTTGGGGTCTCCGTTGGGTTTTGTTGGGTTTTCCGTTGTCATCGTGGTCGAAAAGTGTAGATTGTGGGTTTTGGAGAACATCAGGTAGGTTTAGGGGGACTTTTGGCGTGGATTCATGGTATATGGGGTTTTCTTCTGTTTTTTGGGGTGATGCAGTTCTTTTTTGGGGTGTTTTTCATGTGTTTTGTGGTCTTCATTGGGTTTCGTTGGGTTTTCCGTGGTCATCAAGGAGGAACAGGTTAAATTGTGGGTTTAGGAGAACATCGGGTACATTTAGGGTGGTTTTGGGGTGGATCCATGGTGTTGGGGGATTTTCTTTCGATTTTGGGGGTGATGCCGTTCTTGTTTGGAGTGTTTTTGACGTGTTTTGGGGTCTCCTTTGGGTTTTGTTGGGTTTCCATTGGGTTTTCTGGTGGTTGGGAGTGCATTGTACATTTAGGAGAACATCAGGTAGGTATAAGGGTTATTTGGTGGTTAAATCACGTTTTTTCTTCTGATCCTTTTCACTTTTGTGGTGTTTTGAGGTATTTTGCCGTTTCCGTTGCGTTTCGTTTAGTTCCTAATGGGTTTTCTGGTGGTTGGGAGTGGACTTTGAGATTTGGAGAACATCAGGTAGGTTTAGGGGGACTTTTGGGGTGGATCTATGGCTTCTGGGATTTTCTTCTGTTTTTTTTTGGGGTGATGCAGTTCTTTTTTGGGGTGTTTTTGACATGTTTTGTAGTCTCCGTTGGATTTTGTTGGGTTTTCCGTTGTCTTCGTGGTGGAAAAGTGTAGATTGTGAGTTTAGGAGAACATCAGGTAGGTTTAGGGTGGTTTTGGGGTGGATCCATGGTTTTGGGGGATTTTCTTTCGTTTTTGGGGATGATCCCGTTCTTGTTTGTGGTGTTTTTGACGTGTTTTTGGGTCTCCGTTGGGTTTTGTTGGGCTTTTTGTGGTCATCATGGTGGAAAAGTGTAGATTGTGGGTTTTGGAGAACTTCAGGTAGGTTTAGGGGACTTTTGGGGTGGATTCATGCTATTTGGGCTTTTCTTCTGTTTTTTGGGTGATGCAGTTCTTTTTTGGCGTGTTTTTGACGTGTTTTGGGGTCTCCGTTTGGTTTTAGTTGGGTTCTTGTTGGTCATCATGGTGGAAAAGTGTAAATTGTGGGTTTTTGGAGAACATCAGGTAGGTTTAGGGTTGTTTTGGGATGGATCTATGGTATTTGGGGTTTTCTTTTGTTTTTTTTTTTTTTTTTTGTGTTGATCCTGTTCTTTTTTGGGGTGAATCTATTGTTTTGGGGGATTTCTTCTGTTTTTTAGGGTTTTCTTCTGTTTTTGGAGTGATCCCGTTCTTTTTTGGGGGTGTTTTTGACGTGTTTTGGGGTCTCCGTTGTGTTTTGTGTGGTTTCCATTGGGTTTTCTGGTGGTTGGGAGTGCATTGTACATTTAGGAGAACATCAGGTATGTTTAAGGGTTATTTGGGGGTTAAATCACGTTTTTTCTTCTGATCCTGTTCACTTTTGGGGTGTTTTTGAGGTGTTTTGGTGTTTCCGTTGCGTTTCGTTGAGTTCCTAATGGGTTTTCTGGTGGCTGGGAGTGGACTTTGGGATTTGGAGAACATCAGGTAGGTTTAGGGGGACTTTTAGGGTGGATCTATGGCTTTTGGGGTTTTCTTTCGTTTTTTGTGTCGATCCTGTTATTTTTTGAGGTGTTTTTGACGTGTTTTGGGGTCTCCATTGGGTTTCGTTGGGTTTTCCGTGGTCATCATGGTGGAAAAGTGCAGATTGTGGGTTTTGGAGAACTTCCGGTACGTTTAGGGAGTCTTTTGGGGTGGATTCATGGTATATGGGGTTTTCTTCTGTTTTTTGGGGTGATGCAGTTCTTTTTTGGGGTGTTTTTGACGTGTTTTGGGGTCTCCATTGTGTTTCGTTGGGTTTTCCGTGGTCATCATGGAGGAAGAGGTTAAATTGTGGGTTTTGGAGAACATCAGGTAGGTTTAGGGTGTTTTTTGGGTGGATCCATGGTTTTTGGGAATTTTCTTTCGTTTTTGGGGGTGATCCAATTCTTGTTTTTGGTGTTTTTGACTTGTTTTAGGGGTCTCCATTGGGTTTCGTTCGGTTTTCCGTGGTCATCATGGTGGAAAAGTGTAAATTGTGGGTTTTGGAGAACTTCAGGTACGTTTAGGGGGACTTTTGGGGTGGATCTTTGGCTTTTGGGGTTTTCTTTTGTATTTTTGTGTTGATCCCGTTCTTGTTTGGGGTGTTTTTGACGTGTTTTGGGGTCTCAGTTTGGTTTTGTTGGGTTTTCCGTGGTCATCATGGTGGAAAAGGATAAACTGTGGGTTTTGGAGAACATGAGGTAGGTTTAGGGGGACTTTTGGGGTGGATTCATGGTATTTGGGGTTTTCTTCTGTTTTTTGGGTTGATTCCGTTCTTGTTTGGGTTGTTTTTGACGTGTTTTGTGGTCTCTGTTGTGTTTTGTTGGGTTTTCCGTGGTCATCATGGTGGAAAAGTGTAAATTCTAAGTTTTAGAGAACATCGGGTACTTTTAGGGTCTTTTTGGGGTGGATCTGTGGTTTTGGGGGATTTTCTTCCAGTTTTGGTGTGATGCAGTTCTTTTTTGGGGTGTTTTTGATGTGTTTTGGGGTCTCCGTTGGGTTTTATTTGGGTTCTTGTTGGTCATCACGGTGGAAAAGTGAAGGTTGTTGGTTTTGGAGAACATCAGGTAGGTTTAGGGGGACTTTTGGGGCAGAGTCATGTTTTTGGGGGTTTCCTTCTGTTTCTTGGGGTGGTCCCGTTGTTTTTTGGGAAATTTTTGAGGTGTTTGGGGTTCTCCGTTGTGTTTTGTTGCGTTCTCTTTTGTCATCATGGTGTAAAATTGTAAATTGTGGGTTTTGGAGAACATCAGGTAGGTTTAGAGTGGTTTGGGGGTGGATCCATGGTTTTGGGGGATTTTCTTCCAGTTTTGGGGGTGATGCCGTTCTTGTTTGGGGTGATTTTGACGTGTTTTGGGGTCTCCGTTGGGTTTCTTTGGGTTTTCTGTGGTCATGGTGGTGGAAAATTGTAAATTGCGGGTTTTGGAGAACTTCAGGTAGGTTTACGGTGTTTTTGGGGTGGATCTATGGTATTTGGGGATTTTCCTCCTGTTTTGGGTGTGATCCCGTTCTTTTTTGGGGTGTTTTTGAAGTTTTTTGGGGTCTCCGTTGGGATTTAGTTGGCTTCTCGTTGGTCATCATGGTGGAAAATTGTAAATTGTGGATTTTGGAGAACATCAGGTAGGTTTAGGGGAATTTTTGGTGTGGATCTATGTCTTTTGGGGTTTTCTTTCTTTTTGGGGTTGAACCAGTTCTTTTTTGGGGTGTTTTTGACATTTTTGGCTTCTCCGTTGGATTTTGTTGGGTTCTCGTTGGTCGTTAAGGTAAATGGGAGTGGATTGTGGGTTTTGAAGAAGATCAAGTAAGTTTAGGGTGGTTTTGGGAGGAAATCCATAGTTTTGGGTTTTTTTTTCTTCTGATCCAGTTATTTTGGTGTGGTTTTGACGTGTTTTGGGGTTTCCGTTGGGTTTTGTTGGATTTCCATCGGGTTTTCTGGTGGTTGGGAATGGATTGTACATTTAGGAGAACATCAGGTTAAGGATTATTTGGGGGTTAAATCACGTTTTTTCTTCTGATCCTGTTCGCTTTTGGTTTTTTTTTGTGGTGTTTTGGTGTTTCCGTTGCGTTTCGTTGAGTTCCTAATGGGTTTTCTGGTGGTTGGGTGTGGACTTTGGTATTTGGAGAACATCAGGTAGGTTTAGGGTGGTTTGGGGGTGGATCCATGGTTTTGGGGGATTTTCTTCCAGTTTTGGGGGTGATGCCGTTCTTGTTTGGGGTGTTTTTGACGTGTTTAGGGGTCTCCGTTGGGTTTTGTTGTGTTTTCCGTGGTCATGGTTGTGGAAAAGCGTAAATTGTGGGTTTTGGAGAACCTCGGGTATGTTTAGAGTTCTTTTGCGGTGGATCTATGGTTTTGGGGGATTTTCTTTTAGTTTTGGGTGTGATCCTGTTCTTTTTCGTGGTGTTTTTCACGTTTTTTTGGGGTGTCCGATGGGTTTCGTTGGGTTTTCCATGGTCATCATGGTGGAAAAGTGTAAATTGTGGGTTTTGGAGAACATCGGGTAGGTTAAGGATGGGTTTGGATTGGATCTATGGTATTTGGGGATTTCTTCTGTTTTCTGGAGGTGTTCCTGTTCTTTTTTGGGTTTTTTATTGACATAGTTTGGGGTCACCGTTTGGTTTCGTTGGTTTTCCTTTGTCATCCTGGTGGAAAATTGTAGATTATGGGTTTTGGAGAACTTCATGTAGGTTTAGGGGGACTTTTGGGGTGGATTCAAGGTATTTGGGCTTTTCTTCTGTTTTTTGGTGTGATCCCGTTCTTGTTTGGGGTGTTTTTGACGTGTTTTGGGGTCTCCGTTGGGTTTTAGTTGGGTTCTTGTTGGTCATCATGTTGGAAAGTGGTAAATTGTGGATTTTGGAGAACATAGGTGAGTTTAACGTTTTTTTTTGGTGGTGAATCTATGGTTTTGGGGGATTTCTTCTTTTTTTTTTAGTGTTTTCTTCTGGTTTTGGGGCGGTCCCCTTTTTTTGGGGGGGATGTTCTTGACGTGTTTTGGGGTCTCCGTTGGGTTTTGTTCGGTTCTTGTTGGTCATTATGTTAAATAGGAGTGGATTGTGGGTTTTGGAGAACATCAGGTAGGTTTAAGATTTTTTGGGGGGTTAAATCACGTTTTTTCTTCTGATCCGGTTCGCTTTTGGGGTGATTTTTTAACGTGTTTTGTGGTTTTCGTTGTGCTTCGTGGAGTTCCTAATGGTTTTTATGGTGGTTGGGAGTGGACTTTAAGATTTGGAGAACATCAGGTATGTTTAGGGTGGTTTTGTATTGGATCCGTGCTTTTTGGGGTTTTCTTTCATTTTGGGGGGTGATCACGTTCTTGTTTGGGGTGTTTTTGACATGTTTTGGGGTCTCCGTTGGGTTTCATTAGGTTTTCCGTTGTCATTATGGTGGAAAAGTGTAAATTGTGGGTTTTGTAGAACATGAGGTAGGTTTAGGGGGACTTTTGGGGTGGATTCATAGTATTTGGGGGATTTTCTTTTTTTTAGGGGGTGATCCTGTTCTTTTTTGGGTTGTTTTGACGTGTATGGGATTCTCCATTGGGTTTCGTTGGTTTTTCTGTGGTCATGGTGGTGGAAAAAGGTAAATTGCGGGTTTTGATAAACTTCAGGTAGGTTTAGGGGGACTTTTGGGGTGGATTCATGGTATTTGGGGTTTTCTTCTGTTTTTCTGGGGGGGTGATCCTGTTCTTTTTTGGGGTGTTTTTGACGTGTTTTGGGGTCTCAGTTTGGTTTTGTTGGGTTTTCCGTGGTCATCATGGTGGAAAATTGTAAATTCTAAGTTTTAGAGAACATCGGGTACTTTTAGGGTCTTTTTGGGGTGGATCTGTGGTTTTGGGGGATTTTCTTCCAGTTTTGGTGTGATGCAGTTCTTTTCTGGGGTGTTTTTGACGTGCTTTGGGGTCTCCGTTGGGTTTTATTTGGGTTCTTGTTGGTCATCATGGTGGAAAAGTGTAAAATGTGGGTTTTGGAGAATATCATGTAGGTTTAGGGTGTTTTTGGGGTGGATTTATGGTTTTGGGGTTTTCTTCTGTTTTTGGTGGTTATCCCGGACTTGTTTGGGGTGTTTTTGACATGTTTTGATGTCTCTGTTGGGTTTTGTTGGGTTTCCATTGGGTTTTCTGGTGGTTGGGAGTGGATTGTACATTTAGGAGAACGTCAGGTAGGTTTAAGTGTTTTTTTGGTGTTAAATCACTTTTTTTCTTCTGATCCGGTTCGCTTTTGGGGTGTTTTTTACGTGTTTTGGTGTTTCCGTTGCGTTTCGTGTAGTTTTGACAAATTGACAAGTCCTTGAAGTCCCTTTTGATTGCTCACAGGCTATGCGTTGCCACTCCTTCTCCTCCCAGATATAGGACGAGCAATCGGTAATAGTCTGACGGTTTAACCAAGCTGGGAAGCCTCCTTGTGATGTCCTAACCCAGGCCCCAGGAAGGCAGCAGATTTCCCTTAGAGGAGGGTCCCTTCTACATATTGGACCCTCTGTTCCGCTGATTGATAAATCACCCACAACTGAAACTCACCTTTTCTTCCTGCTGCCTGTGGTCACTATACGGGGGTTTGGCTTTTCCAACCCTGCCAATATCTCTGGTGGAGAGGGATTGTAGCCTTTTCCATCCATCGATTGCCTTTCGGCCTCCAGGGCCTTATACCTGTTGCGCAGGTCTACCTGATAGTGTGATATGGGTGAGATTTTGGTAAAATTGCAAACACAAACATTAGAGTGATTACTGGTACCTACCACAGCATTATCTACGACTATAGAATCACAATGACTTCTCATGCAAACACAACCTTTCCCAATATATAGAAGTACAGTTTCAAGGGTTTCATTAGGATGTATCTCAAAGTGGCAAATATTTTGCTCAGT
>NW_028137400.1:0-1000 GCF_965140915.1 Aythya marila | reverse complement strand
ATTGTATGAGAAGTTAGAAACAACTTTTCAAGAGGCCACGAGGGTGAACATTCTCACGAGTCTCTGCACTTGTATTTGCAATGTTTTTCCTTTCCATCAAGAGGTTAGAAAAACAAACAATTCCAAGCAAAAATAGCTTATTGGATGTTATCAAAGAGAAACAGTGTGGTTTCATCGAAAGAAAATTAATGCAATGCCTGTATGGCTTGTTCACCCATCTCTGGCTCTTCTCCCATTGTTTCAATTGTTTTCTATTGTTTTTGCAAGTTTAAAAGACAAATTCCTATCCTCGGTCTTTGACATCTTCTTTCCATTTGCGCTGAGAAATTCTCCCAAGGTTTTTACTGCAGAATTTATTAGTGTGTGTACATTGAGTGGAGGAAGGGAAGAAGAAAAATCTGAGGGAAAGTTAGGTTTGCGGAGGTGGGGTGTGATTAGGAGACAGATTTGTTTAAAGGAGGGCAAGATTTCTTCTGTTTAAGGGCACAGACACAAAGAACTGAGTGAGTAAAATAACACTAGCTTTGTAGGCCACAGCATAGACATCCTGCTTTTTTCCCAAGGAGACTTCTGCACTTTCATTTATGAGATGGCAGAGATCAAGCCACTAGCTGCTGCACAAATGTGAAAGCATTTTGTGTAAGTTATATGAAACGTCTGAGGTCAGAGCATTTCTGAAATAACTTTACAGTGTTTTCACTGGAAACAGAGGCTCTTTTCTCAAAGTGTAATTATCTGCTCCAGACTACTATACATTTCCAAAGAGAGTTTATAGCCTGCTTCACATAAGGAAGGCCTTGTAAATCACAAACACATGCAAAATCTGCATTCATAATTAGGCGACAAATACTACTGTTTTTAAAACAGGACCTTCTAAAGCAGACTGAAAGCCCTCCAGGCACCTGCCAGCCAAGAACAAAACTGAAATTGAGGTCAAATCCATAATCCATTCTACAGCCATGTACAAGATTGTCGGCAGGTTTTTTTTTTTTTTTGGTTT
>NW_028137401.1:0-51654 GCF_965140915.1 Aythya marila | reverse complement strand
GGGGGCCGCCGCAAGGGGACGGGGACGGCAGCGGGAGCGGCCCCCCCCCCCCGACCCCCCCGCGGCGGCCTTTTTGGGTGGTTTTTGGGTGGTTTTTGGGTGGTTTCTGCCTTTTCTTTTTTTTTCATCTGTTTTTTTTTTTTTTTTTCTCCTTTTTTTTTTCTGTTCTTCTTTTTTTTTTCTCCTTTTTTTTTCTTTTTCTATTCTTTTTTCTTCTTTTTTTTTCTTTTTTCTTCTTTTTTTTTCTTCTTTTTTTTCCTGTTTTTTTTCCTCCTTTTTTTTTCTCTTTTTTTTCTTCTTTTTTCCTCTCTTTTTCTCTTATTTTTTCTTTTTTCTTCTTTTATTTCTTTTTTTTCTTTTTCTCTTCTTTTTTTTCTCATGTTTTTACTTCTTTTTTATCTCTTTTTTTTCTTTTTTCTCCTCCTTTTTTTTTTCCTCTTCTTTTTTTCTCTTTTTTTCTTCTTTTTTTTCTTCTCTTTTTCTTTTTTTTTCCTCCTTTTTTTTCTTTTTCTCTTCTTTTTTCTCTTTTTTTTTTCTTCTTTTTTTCTTCTCTTTTTTTTTTTCCTCTTTTTTTTTTTCTTTTTCTCTTCTTTTTTTCTTTTTTTTTTCTTCTTTTTTTCTTCTCTTTTTCTTTTTTTTTTCTCCTTTTTTTTCCTCTTTTTTTTCCCTCCTTTTTCTCTTCTTTTTTTTCTTTTTTTTCTCTCTTTTTTTCTTCTTTTTTTTCCTTCTTTTTTTTTTTTTTAATTTTTTTCTCTCTTTTTTCTTCTTTTTCTTCTTTTTTTTCTCACTTTTTTTTTTTTTTGGGGGGGGGGGGGCTCCCCCATCCCGTGGGAGGGGAAATGGGATGCTGATGGGGGGGGGGGGGCCACGGGGAGGGGACGTGGGCGTGGGACAGGGATGAGGACACAGGGGAGGGGGGGCACGGGTACAAAAAGGGGCCATGGGGAGGGGGGGGGACACGGAGGGGGGGCACAGAAGGGATGGGGGTGACACGGGGGGGGGGAAAGGGACATTGAGGGGGGACATGGGGACCCTCGGGGACACGGGGCGCCCAGGGACAGGGGGTACCCTGGGGGGGGACACCCGGGGGGAGGGACACTCGGGGGGGGGGCTCCCCGCCAGCCCCCCCCCCCCCCGCCGGCTCCTACCCCCAGGGGGCCCCCTGTCGTCCCGTCCCCCCCCCCCCCGCCGGGGGTGACGTCACCCGGAAAATCCTCGTCACCCTGTGCCGGGGGCACCCAGTCCCCGGCCCCCCCCCCCCCCCCCAAATCCCATAGGGGACCCTATAAAGAGCCCCCCCACCCCATAGGGGATCCCATATGTCCCAGGGGAACCCCAAACCCCACGGGAGCCCCCCCCCACATCTCCTTCACCCTCCAGGAACCCCACATGCTGTAGGGCAGCCCCCCCCCATCCCATAGGAGATCCCTATTCCACAGGGAGACCCCTGAAGAAGCCCCCCCCCCACCCCAGAGGGGACCCCGTATCCCGTAGGGGTATCCCCAAACCCCAGGGGGACCCCATAACGAGCCCCCAGACCCCACAGGGGATCCCATAAGGAACCTCCAGTCCCCATGGGGACATCCCCCCCCCCACACACAGCGCCCCCACCCCATAAGGACCCCACATCCCACAAGGGACCCCATAAGGGACCCCGTATCCCATAGGAGATCCCCTATGGGACCCTTTCAGAAGTCCCCACACCCCATAAAGGACCCCTTAAGAAGCCCCCCCCCTGCACAACAGGGCACTCCATATCCCACAAGGGTACCCCCAAACCCACAGGGGACCCCAGAAGAAGCCCCCCCACCCCTTAAGTGACCCCATAGCCCATAGGGGATCCCAGGAGCCCCCACAGCCCATAGAGGACCCCATAAGGAGCCCCCACCCCCCGTAAGTGACCCCCCCACCCCATAAAGGACCCCATAGCCCCCAAGGAGCCCCCCCACCTTCCCCAGGGGACCCCCCATTCCCCAGGGGTACCCCAAAATCCCACAGGCGACGAGGGGGGGGTTTTGGGGTGCCCCCACGCCACAAAGACACCAAACCAAGCCGTTTTCACCCCATTTTTTTTTTTTTTTTTTGGGTACAAAACTGCGCCCGCGCCATGAAACCAATACAAACCCCCCCCCCCCGGGACCCCCCTGCCGACCCCAAATTTTAGGGGGATCCCCAGTTTTTTTTGGGGGTCCCCACCTTTTTTTTTTTTTGGGGGGGGGGTGGTCCTAAAGCACTTGGGAAAAGGGGAAATGAGTCCTGGATATTGGGGGGGGTCGGGGGGGGGGCAAAGATGACGATGATGATGATGATGATGATGATGATGATGATGATGATGATGGGGGGGGCAGGACCCCAAAGAGCCCCCCCGACCCCCTTGGGATGCCAAAATGCCCCCCAGGACCCTGCTGAGCGATGGGGACCCCAAAGCGCCCCCCCCCAAAAAAAAATTAGCGACCCCCCCAATAAAAACTCATCCCAAAGTCCGTAAGGGAGGAGGGGGGGCACAGACGTAGGGCCCCCCCCGCCCCGTGCCCCCAAAAATAGGGGCAGGGCCCCCCCCCCAGCTCAAAACGAGGTCTCATTGAGCCGGGATTTGGGGGGCACTGGGGGGGGGCCGGGGACCCCCTCGGGGGGCAGCGGCCGGGGGGGGGCAGTGGCCAGCAGGGGGGGGTGGCGGCGGCTTTGCCCCCCCTGCCCCCAGGCCGGGGGGCGTGGGGGGGGCCTGGGCTCGGGCCAGCTCCTGGCAGCGCTCCACGAAGCTGGGGGGGGTGGCGGGGGGGGGCGGCGGCGGCAGAGGGGGGGGGGGCTTCTCACGGGTCCCGTCGCTGCTTTGGGAGTGGAGGCTGTAGAAGAAAGGGGGGGGGGGGCAAGGTGAAATTTTTTTGGGGGGTGGGGGTGGGAAATGATGCCTAAAATTTGGGGGAACAACCCAAAATTGGGATGGGGGGGGGGGGGCACCCAAAATGTGTTGAATGATGAAAAATTGGGGGGGGGGGGGGGCACCCAAAATGGAGGGGGAACAACCCAAAATTGGGATGGAGGGGGGGGGCACCCAAAATTGGGGGGGGGACGACCGTAAATTGGGATGGGGATACCTAAAACTGGGGGGGGGGTAGACTCTAAATTGGGAAGGGGAACACCTAAAATTGGGGGGGCACCCAAAATTGGTGGGGAAACGCCAAAATTGGGAACTCTAACACCTAAAAACTAGGGTCAAACACCCAAAACTGGGAAAGGGGGGGGGCACCCAAATTTAGGGGGAGGACCCCACCCCAGATTTTCTTTTTTTTTTTTTTTGGGGGGGGGGGGGCACCCAAATTTGGGAAGGAAGGAGGTGGGGGAACACCCGAGAGCGGGTCGGAGGAGCACAGAGGACACCCCAAACGCGGGAGGGAAATCACCCCAAATTTGGGGGAAAACCGCCCGAATTTTTTGAAGGGGGGGGGGGGAGGGGGGGGGGTCCGTACCTGGTGGTGGAGCCCCGGGGGGGGTCCCGGGGGGGCGACGGAGGCGGCGGGGCTGAGCTCGGGGGTGCGCACCAGGGCCAGGTCGCACTGCTCCAGCTGCTGCAGCAGCTCCCGCTCCGTGGGGCCTCCGGCCTCTATGGGAGGCCAAATTTTTATTGGGGGGGGGGCAGACAAAAGCCCAAGGACCCCCCCCCCACAACGAAGGGGGATCAAGCCTTACCCGGGGGCTTCCCCAGCATCTCCATGGCGGTGGTGAGGTCCCAGAGCTGGAGGCTGCCGTTGGCGTGGCCGGTGAGGAGGCAGCGGCGAGGCCGGGAGCCGATGCGCCGCGAGGCCTCGCACTCGTGGACGGTGAAGGCCGTGATGGCCGAGCCGTCCACCGCCCGCACCTCGCAGATCCTTTATTTAGTTATTTATTTATTTTATTTATTTTGGGGGGGGGGGGACACACGGACACACGCACGCACACACAGGTGAGATGTTGGGGGACGCGGAGGTCTCGGGGGAGAGGCCCGTGGTGGCCTCTCCCCTGAGGGTCTCCGAGGGCCCTTGGAGGGGTTCCGTGGGCACCTGGAGGGTGCTGGGGGGGGGGGGCTTAAAGGGTTTGAGGGGGCTCTGAAGGGTTGTGGGGGGGCTCTAAGGTCTTAGGGGAACTCTATGGGCTCGTGCGGGGACCCCAAAGACACTTCATGACCATCGACGGGCCCCCAAAGACTGTTGGGGCCCCCCAGGGACCATCAATAGGTCCCCAAAGACCTTTAGGGCCCCCTTAATGACCATTGATGGGTCCCCAAAGACCTTCGGGGCCCCCCATTGACCATCAGAACCCCTTAATGACCATTGATGGGCCCTCGAAGACCTTTGGAGCATCCCAATGACCATCATTGGTCCCTCAAAGACCTTTGAGGCCTCCCAGTGACCACCAGTAGGTCCCTAAAGACCTCTAGGGTCCCCTTAATGACCCTTGATGGGTCCCCAAAGACCTTCGGGGCCCCCCAGTGATCATCGGGACCCCTTAATGACCATTGATGAGCCCTCAAATACATTTGGGGCCCCCTAATGACCATTGATGAGCCCTCAAATACATTTGGGGCCCCCTAATGACCATCACCAGGCCCCCGAAGAACTTTGTGGACCCCCAATGACCATCAATGGGTCCCCAAAGACCTTTGGGGCCCCCCAGTGACCATCAGGACCCCTTAATGACCCCTGATGGGTCCCCAAAGACCTTCAGGGCCCCCCATTGACCAACGGGACCCCTCAATGACCACTGATGGGCCCTCAAAGACTTTTAGGACCCCTCAGTGACCATCAATGGGTCCCCAATGACCGTTGGGACTCTTTAATGACCATCAATGGGCCCTCAAAGACCTTTGGGCCCCCTGATGACCATCACGACCCCTTAATGACCATTGATAGTCCACCAAAGACCTTTAGCCCCCCCCCCCAAAGCCAACTGGAAGCCCCCCAGAGCCCCGGGGGGCACCCCGAAGCGCCCCCTCACCTCTTTCCGGTGGACGACAGCCTCACGAAGACCTGGCAGGCGTCGGGCACCACCTTCTGGATGAAGACCTGCTGCTCGTCGCGCTCCCCGAAGGGCCCTGCCAGTACCGTGGGGGCTCAGCACCGGGCCCGGCATCCCCGCGGGGACAAGGTCCCCATGGACAACACCCCCCCAGCCCGTTCCCCCTACCGATATCGGTGCCGGCGGCGCAGCCGGCGTGGCCGTCGACATCCTCCAAGGCCAAGACCTTGAAGGAGGCCAAGGGCGTGGAGCCGGGTTGGGTGGAGATCATCCCGCGGAAGCGCGTCACCGTCCAGGTCCGCACGTGGTTGTTGTCGGCGCACACTTTTTGGGGGGGGGAGGGACAAAGGATGGGTGACAACGTGGGGGGGGGGACAAGAGGGGGCACCCGCGTGCGCCCCGTGCCCCCCCAGGCACCCACCGGAGATGAGGTGCTTCTCTGACAGCATGATCTTGGTGACGGGGCTGCGGTGCACGGTGAAGGTCTGGAAGAGCTGGGGGCCCGAGCCCACCGTCTCGGGGTGCTGCACGATCACCCGCACCACGCCCGAGCTGGTGCCGTAGGCGATCTCGATCCAGTTGCCGCTGTCACCTGGGAAGAGACCCAAAACGGTCGCTTTTGGGCCCAAAAAAGGCTTACTTCCTGGCTGAGACGCGCAGGGCTCGGAGAAGAGCTCGTCGGGATGTCCCCAAGGTGGTGGCACCTCCGCGGGGTGGTGAGGACTCAACAGGTAGGCCAGGAGGTGGCACTAGGATGTCCCCAGGACGGTGGGGACCTCCTCGAGGGGATGGGATCCTCCATAGGGTGACGAGGACCTCCTTGAGGTGACGAGGACCTCCTTGAGGTCACAGGGACCACACCAGGAGGTGGCAAAGGACCTCTGCGAGGTGACGAGGACCCCCTCGAGGTGACAGGGACGTCCCTAAGGTGATGAGGACCTCTTCGAGGTTACAAGGAGCACGTCAGGAGGTGGCACAAGGAGCTCCTCAGGGTGACAAGGACCTCCTTGAGAAGATGGGGGCCTTCCTAGGGTGACAAGGACCCCCCTGGAGGTGACGGGGACCTCCCCAAGGTGACAAGGACCTCCTGGAGGTGACGGGGACCTCCCTGAGGTGATGGGGACATCACTAGGATGACAAGGACCTCCCCAAGGTGACAAGGACCTCCTCGAGGTGCTCCACCACGTGAAGAGATGGCACAAGGACCTCCCTAGGGTGACAAGGAACCCCCTCGAGGTGCTCCTCTACATCAAGAGATGGCACAAGGACCCCCCCCCAAGGTGACAAGGACCTCCTCGAGGTGACGGGGACCTCCCTGACGGGACAAGGACCCCCCCCAAGGTGTCAAAGACCCTCAACTGCTCTTGGGCGTGAGGTAGACGCTGAGCGCGGTGACGGCGTCCTCCGAGGGGTCGCGGTAGAGCTCGGTCACCAGCAGGTCGTTGTCCTTCATGCGCAGGGGAAACTTCTGGACGTCTGCAGGACGGGGGGCGGGAACCGTCACCGCGGGCCACCGGGGGCCACCCCCACCCCCCCGGGGTTGTCCCCGCGGTGTCCCCAAGGCCCTCCTCACCCACGTAGTAGATGGAGCCGTTGTTGCAGCCGAGGAGGAGGAAGGTGCCGGCGGCGTCGTAGCTGTTGATGGGCACCACGTCCTGGATCTGCGGCGGGGGAGGATGAGGAGGGACGGCGGTGTCAGCTGTCCCCCCTGCTCGTCCCCAAGGCCACCGCTCACCTGCCAGTGCTTGGTGACGGCGTTCCAGACGCCGATCTTGCCCGTGTGGCTGGCGGCGATCAGCTGGTTGCCCACGAAGAAGACGGCCTCCACCGGGACGCCGAG
This sequence comes from Aythya marila, assembly GCF_965140915.1. Classification (NCBI taxonomy): domain Eukaryota; kingdom Metazoa; phylum Chordata; class Aves; order Anseriformes; family Anatidae; genus Aythya; species Aythya marila. The sequence continues at coordinate 44,822 of NW_028137401.1, read as the reverse complement.
CCGGAAGACGCCTTTGGGTGCCGGGACGTGAAACCACCGGGGGTGACACACGGCGGGGGGGGGGATGGGACACGGGGCCGTCCCCCGGCGCCCCCAACCCACCGATCTCGCTGCCGTCGCCGTCGCCCTGCAGGGCCCAGAGGATGATCTCGCTGCAGGACGCCGCCGCCACCATCTTGTCGTGGTCGCCCAAGGGGCCGCCCAACACCTTGGCGTTGAGGGCGACGCGCTCGATCACCCAGTCCAGCCGCGGGCTGCAGAAGGCCTGCTGCCACCCCGACGTCTCCTTCAGCCTGGGGACAACGAGGGGACCATCAGGGACGCCGAGGGGACGCCGGGGACGCCCGCGGGTGCCAGCCGGCACCCACCTGTAGCAGACGACGAACTGCGCGTAGGCCACGGCGACCCAGTTGTGGTGGCCGCACACCACGCGCACCATGCCGGCGTCACCCGCTGCGGGGCAACACGGGGAGGGGGGACACGTCACCGGGCTCGGCGGCACCCACGGGGGGTGGCACCCACCCCGCTGACCTCCCCCCCTCCTTACCCGCGGGGGGGGCTCGGTCGTCCCCCAGGCGCCCCAGGAGCCCGGCGGCGTGCGCGGGGTTGGGGGGCATGGTGTTGCTGCGGCGCACCGGCGCTCGTTCCCCGGGGGGCCGCGGCCCCCCGACGCTGTGCCGGCTGCGGCGTTTGGCCGGGAGAGCTGCCGGGGGGGGGGGGGAGGGTTGCGCGCGGGGGCCGTGTCACCACCCTGAGGAGCGGTGGCACCCCCCACCCACCCCCGTGACGATGTCCCCCCCCCCCCCCAAAATCACCTGGGGGCGGCAGGTAGCCGTTGAAGAGGACGCTGCCGCAGGACGAGCGGTCCAGCTCCTCGCGCAGCTGCAGGCGGCGGACTTTGGGGGGGTAAAAAACAGGGGGGGGGGACACGTGAGAGGTGGTCTGTGACCCCCCACACCCCCCCCGTGTCCCCGTGACCCCCCCCCCCCCCCCCCGGGGTGTCACCTAGGGGGGTGATGCCGTAGAACTGGGCCTCGTGCAGCAGCAGGGGGTGGCGACGCCGCGGGGGTCGAGCTCCTTGGTGCGGAGGAAGTTGAGGATGGGGGCGAAGACGGTGGGGTCGCGGTCGATGAAGATCTTGGGGGGGGGGGGGGGGAATAAAAATGATGGGGGGGGGAGTCGGGGAGGGGTGTGGGTAAGGGGGGAGGGGGATCTGGGGGGGGGGTCGGGGCGCTCACCGCTCCCGTCTCATCGCGCAGGGTGGAGATGCGGCCGCTCAGGAGGCTGCGGGGGGGGGGACAAAGTCAGTGCCCACCCCCCCCCCCCCCCAGCCCTAGAGACCCCCCCGCAGCTCCCCAAAACAGCCCCCCAAGCACTTAGGTACCCCCCAATCCCTCTTGGGACCCTCCTGCAACTCCTTACGACCCCCCCATCCCGCCTCAGGACCCCCCCCCCCCCCAAGTTCTCCCCCCACGACCCCCCAGTCCCCCTCGAGACCCCCCCCCAGCTCCCAAAGACCCTACAGACCCCCCCCCAAATCCCTCATTGGGACCCCTCCAGCCCCCAGGACCCCCCCTCAGGACCCCTCCAGCCCCCCCAAGACCCCCGAAACCCCCCAGGACCCCTCCTGGGACCCCCCCCCCCCCCCAACCTCTCCGGACCCCCCAGGACCACCAGGACCCCCCCAACCCTTCAGGACCCCCCACCCCCCGGAACCCCAAGACCACCCCAACCCCTCCTGGCACACCCCAGCCCCTCAGGACCCCCCCCGAATCCCCCCCCAGCTCCCCCACAACCCCCCAAAGGACCCCCACGACCCCCACCCCCCAAACACTCCTGGGAGCCCCCCAGCCCCTCAAGACCCCCCAGGACCTCCCCAAATCCCCCCCCAGCCCCTAATGACCCCCCCTCAGGACCCCCAGGACCCCCAGGACCCCCCCACGACCCCCGAGACCCCCCCCCAAGCCCCCCCCCACCTGGAGAAGAAGGAGTCTGGGATCCAGGTCAGGGTCTGCCGGGAGGTGCTGAACCTGCGGGGGGGTCGGGGTCGGGGTCAGGGTCGGGGGGTCCCGGGGGGGGTCCCGGGGGGGGTCCCGGGGGGGGGTCCCAGGGGGGTCCCGGGGGGGTCCCGGCCCTTCACGCGCCTCCTGCCGCCCACGTTCAGCTCCACCACCTCGGCCCCGCCCGGCCCCGCCATGGCCGCGGCGGCCGCCGCCGCTCGCCCCGATTGGCCGCCCGCCCCCCCCGGCCCCGCCCACCGCCGGCCTCCTCATTGGGCGCCGCCGCCGGGCGCCGGGGTTTAATTGGACGGGGGCCGGCGCCCCGCGCGGCGATTGGCTGAGAGGGGCGGGGAGGGGCGGGGATTGCAGGGAGAGGGGCGGGCCTCTTAAAGGGGCAGGCGCGGCATTTAGTGGGGAAGGGGGGGGGCAGGTGTTTTGGGGGAGAAAACAGCGGTTTTGGGGGGGTCGCTTTCATGGGGGGGGGGGGGCACGGGCTTGGGGGTGGGCAGCTCCAACCCCCCCGTCCACAACTCCACCCCGAGGGCCCTTCCCTCCCGCCAGGCCCCCCTAAACCCCGGGGGTCCCCCCCCAAAAAAGGGGTCCCCCCCCAACTCACCCCCCCCCAGCACTCCCCCCAACACAACACTCGGACGCCTCCATTCATTGCGGGGGGGGGGGCGCTTTATTACATTTGTACATTTATCACAGCGCGGGTTGGGTGGGGGGCGGAGCGGGGGAGGGGGGGTGTTGGGGGGGGCTGTTTTAATTAATTTTAATTTTTTTTTTGGTTAATTTCCTGGCTTTTGGTAAAATCTTTACAAACTCTGTCTCCCCCCCCAGCCCCCAAAAAAGGGGGGTGCCCCCCCCCCCAAAAAAAAAAAGTGATGGGACCTCCCCTCCCCCCAGGGGCTCTATGGCTTGTGCATGGGATGGGGGGGGCCGGGAGACCCCCGGAAGGGTGGGGGGGGGCGAGCGGGGGCCCCCCCGGCCCCGTGGCCTCACCCCCTCCCCAAATTATTTGGGGGGGGAGGGGTTGAAAAAATTAAGGGGGGGGGGGGGCAGGGAGCAGAGCGAGGGGGGTCCTCCCGCTTCCCCCCCTCCCGCCACAATGGGAAGCGGCGGGGGCGGCGACGTCACTTCCGGCGGCGCTCCGCCCCCTCCCGCCGCGGCCCCCCCTCGTCGGTTGATGACGTAGTGGTGGGCGGGGCCGCGGCGCGCGCAATCTCCGCGTGCTCCCGCGCGCTGGCCGCCAGGACGCGCAGCCAGGCGCGCATCTCCTCCTATTGGGGAGGGGGGCCCGGGGGGGGTGTGTGGGGGGGTGAAAGCCGCGAGGAAATGAGAAAAAAAGCAATAGGAGAAAGGGAAAGTAAAAGCGGGGTTTAAAAATGGGGGGTGGGGGGGGAAAAAAGGGGGAAAAAAGAAAAAATAACCGAAAAAAAATGGGAAAAACAAGGGGGGAATGTATTTAAAAACGGAAAAAAAAAAAAAAAAAAAAGCAAAAAATAGCAAAATAAAAGCAAAAAGACCAGCGAAATAACAACATCGAGAAAAACACGATAAAAAATGGAAGAAATGAAAAAAAAAAGTACAAAAAATCCCACAAAAAAAGTAAACAATCAAAAAAAAAAAACACACAAAAAATAAAAATTATAAGAAAGGCAAAAATAACCACAGAAATACAAGAAAGGCAAAAATAACCGCAAAGCCATGAAAAAGCAAAAGAAAACACAAAATATGTAACTAAAATTCACCCCCCCCACATCCCACCCTTAAAAAGAAATGAAGCCCCCGTAAATTGACCCAATTTAATCCCCCCCATAATGTACCTAAATCCCCCAAATTCCCCTAATTACCTCTTAAGCCCCAATGACCCCCTCAAATGCTAATTAAAGAAAAATAAAGGAAAAGACTCCAAACCCACATAATTATCACTTGAAATCCCAAATCCCAAATATATCCCTAACCTAAATAATAATTAAATCCCTAAATCAATTCATTAATAATTATTAAATCAGTAAAAATGAAAAAAAAAAAAAGTGAAGAGACCCCAAATCCCCAAAATTACCCTCCAAAATTACCCCCCCAAAACTGCCAGAAATAACAATAATAAAAAACAACAGTCTCCAAATCCCTCAAAAATTCCATCCAAACCCTCTCCAAACCCCACAGAAACCCTCAAACCACCAAAAATAATTATATATATTAAAAAAAAAGACAGCCAAACCACTGTAATTACCCCACATATTACAAAGAAAGCCCCAACCCCCCCAAAATAATTATAAATAACCAAATCAACAAAAACAACAAAGACTCGAAAACCACTGAAATTACTCCCCAATCCAAAAGAAACCCCCAAACCTCCAAAAATAATAATTATAAAAAACACAAATCAATTATAAACAGACTCTAAAAACACTGAAATTACCCCCCAAATCCCAAAGAAACCCCCAAACCTCCAAATATAGTTATAAAAAAAAATAAACCACAAATCTTTACAAACCACAAAGACTCCCAAACCACTGAAATTAGCCCCAAAATAACCCCCAAACCCCAAAGAACCTCCCAAAATTCCAACAAATAATAGTAATAAAAAAGACAGCCAAAATTAGACCCAAAAGCCCCCAATTCCCCCAAATCCCCCCTAAACTCTCCCCCTATTCCAATCTGCCCAATCTGCAATGGAGCTCCCAAGCTGTCCAAAAATATCAATAAACGTCCCCCCAAACAACCCCAAAACCCCACAAAAAGACCCCAACCCCCCCAGTCTCACCATAACACCACCCAATCTCCCCCAAAACCCCCCAAATCTCCCCCCAAACCCCCCTCCCCAACTCCTCGGGCCTACCTCGTCCTTGGCCTGCAGCAGGAACTCGCTGCCGTCACCGGTCCTACGGGGGGCAACAGGGGGGGCTTCAACACCCACCCCCTATACACCCCCTGACCCCAAGACTCCCCTCGTTGCCCCCCCACACCCCGAAGCCCCCCCTGACGCCCACCGCAGCTTGAAGACGTTCTTCTTCTTCTTGTAGTCGGCGGCCACCTCGCTGATGGCCTGGTGAAGGCTGAGGGGGGGCTCGCCCCCATGGGTGCTGCCGCTCGCCGGGCCCTTGGCGTCCTTGTAGAAGGCCAGGTCGCCCTTGCTCAGCACGCAGTAGAGGTTCACCCAGGACCTGGGGGGGCAGAGGGGGGCTGTGGTGAGACCCCAGGGTTGGGGGAGGCTTTGGGGGGCAAGGGGAGGCCCAAGCCATTGATGGTTGGTCGAGTGGTGGGGGTCTTGGTTCATTGGTGCGCAACCAAGTTGCGGAGTTTTGTTGTTGGTGAGCACCCAAATTGCGGAGTTTTGTCATGGGTGGGCAAGCAAATTGTGGAACTTCTCCCCCGTTGATGGGCAAGCAAATTGTGGAGTTTCATCATTGATGGGCACCCAAATCATGGAGCTTCGTTGTTGATGGGCATCCAAATTGTGGAATTTCATTCTTGATGGGCACCCAAACTGTGGAGCTCCTTCACCATTGATCAGCACCCAAATTATGGAGTTTCATCGTTGATGGGCAACCACATTGTGGAACCCTTCCACCATCGATGGGCACCAAAATTGTAGAGCTTCTCTATCGATGGACACCCAAATCCTGGAGCTTCTCCTCCATCGATGGCACTCAAATCGTGGAGCTCCATCATGGGTGGGCACCCCAATCATGAAGCTCCTCCACCATTGATGGGCACTCAAATCACGGAGCTCCTCCATCGATGGCCTCCCAAATCCTGGAGCTTCTCCACCATCAACAGGCCCCAAATCACAGCGCTCCCTCCCCAAAGATGGGCCCCCCAAATGATCGTGACACCTCCCCATTGGTGGTCCCCGAGTGCTGATGGATCCCCTCCACTGTCGGACCCCCAAACCGTTGAAACCCCCATCTTCCACGCCCAACCCCACCGACCTGTTGGACGCCTTCTTGTTGGGCCCGTCCAACTCATGCTTGCGGAAGAGGAACCCCTCGTGCTGCACCGTGTGGCTGGGGGGCGGCGGAGGGGGGGCACTGCTCTGGGCAGGGGCCGACCTCGACCTCCGGGCCTCCCCCGGCCCCCCCTGGCCGGGCTCCTTGGGCCGGGGGCGCCGACGGGGTTTGGGGCGGTCACGGGCACGGGGCCGGTCTGGTCGTGGGGTCCTCTCCGGTAGGGCCTCGACGCCGTTGGGGAGGCGGCCGGGGGACTCGCGGTCCCGGGGCTGGGGGACGCACACACACAGGGGTCAGGGGGAGACTCGGGGGGGGGGGGCGTCATTGAGGCTGGGGGACGTGAGGATGGGCGGTGCTCACCAGTGCTGGGGAGGGGACGGTGGCTTCCTTCTCCTGGAGCTGCTCCACGATGTCAGCCAGGGTGGCTTTGCTGGTGGGGAGAGGGGACGGGGGGTGCTTGTCCCTGTCCCTGTCCCTGTCCCTGTCCCTGTCCCTGTCCCTGTCCCTGTCCCCATCCCGTCCCCATCCCTTCCCAATCCCCATCCCCATCCCCATCCCAATGACATCCCATCCCAAACTGCATTCCAATCCCATCCCCATTCCCATCCCAATCTTCATGCTATCCCATCCCATCCCGTCCCGTCCCGTCCCATCCCATCCCAAACTCCATCCCCATCCCCATCCCAAACTCCATCCCCATCCCCATCCCAATTTCCATCCCATCCCATCCCGTCCCATCCCATCCCAAACTCCATCCCCATCCCCATCCCAAACTCCATCCCCATTCCCATCCCAATTTCCATCCCATCCCCATCCTATCCCATCCCGTCCCATCCCATCCCAAACTCCATCCCCATCCCCATCATTTCCATCCCATCCCCATCCCATCCCAATCTCCATCCCCACCTCCATCCCCATCCCAATCTCCATTCCCATCCCATCCCAATCCTATCCTAATCCCCATCCCCATCTCCATCCCCTTCCCCATCCCAATCCCATCCCATCCAGTCCCCAATCCCATCCCCACCCCAATCCCAATCCCACCCCAATCCCCATCCCACACCCACCCGTGCCGAGGCCCCTCCTGCTCGCTGGACTCCTGCCTCTCCATCCTCCGCTCCCTCCTCTCCCTCCGCCGCTCCAGCAGCCCCGTCTTCCCCTCCCCGACGTCCCCCCCGCCACCGTCACCCTTGGGTGCCACCGGCGCCTCGGTGGTGACGGCAGTGGGGGTGGCGGGGGGGGTGTCCCCGTCCCCATCCCCCTCCCGCACCCGGTCCAGCTTGGGCTGGAGCCTCTCGGGACGCAGCTCCTGCCGCACGTAGGCGACGCGGGGCTCCGGCCGGGCGCGGGGGGTTTCGGGGCGTTCATCCCCCCCGGGGCGCGAGGACGCTGGGGGTTCTCCCAAAAATTTGCGCCCCAAAAGTGGCGTGGCCGGCTGCTTGCTCTGCTCCGCTTTCAGCTTCTCCAGCTGTGGAGGGGAAGGGGGGTGAGATGGGGCATTTATGGGGGATCCCGATGCCTTGGGGGTCTCCTTGATTTGGGCTTCTCCATGCCCTCGGGGTCTCCATGCATTGAGGACCTCCACAATTTAGGATTCTCCACAATTTAGGATTCCCCATGATTTGGGGTTTTCCATGATTTAGGATTCTCCATAATTTAGGATTCCCCATGAGTTGGGATTCTCCATAATTTAGGGTTCCCTATGACTTGGTGTTCACCATAATTTAGGATTCTCCACAATTTAGGATTCCCCATGATTTGGGGTTTTCCATGATTTAGGATTCTCCACAATTTAGGCTTCCCTGTGATTTGGGGTTCTCCATAATTCAGGATTCCCCATAATTTCGGATTCCCCATAATTTCAGATTCCCCATAATTTCGGATTCCCCATAATTTCGGATTCCCCACACCTCGGTGTCCACCACGCGTTGAGGTTCTCCACGACTTAGGGTCCTCCTTCCTACGGGGTTCCCCAGGCGCCGCGTCGGCTCCCGGTGCCCCCGGGGGGCTGCCCCCCACCCCTGGCGATCCCGAGGCGGGGGTCCCGTACCGTGGTGAGGCGGCGCAGGGAGCTGAAGCGCTCCTCCCAGGCGGCGGCCGCCTTGCGGAAGGCTTCGTGGCGCCGGATCAGCTGCTCCACCTCGTCCACGCTGCTGCCCAGCTCCTGGCTCTTCAGCAGCGGCTCCTGCGCCGTCAGCCACGCGTCGGCCACCACCGCCTCCTGGGCGAACTGGTGGACCTCCAGCACTGCGGGACAGACGGACGGACGGACGGGTGGGTGGGTGGACGGGAGGACGGGATGGACAGGCGCCCCCCGCTTCCCCGTCCCCCCAAGCCTCCGGGGATGGCCGAGCCCGTCCCGCGCTCACTTTGCTGCAACCACTCCCAGTGCTTGTCCCACTTCTCCGCCAGCTCCTTCTTCTTCGCCAGCAGCTTCTCCGCCAGGGCTTTGATCTGGAGGAAAAGGGGGGGGGGGGGACCCGACGTGAGCCGGGACCCCCCCGCCGATGCCGCTGATGCTCCGCAGCGCTCCCAGCACCTCGTCGGCCGCGGGGCTCTTGGCGAGGATGAGGGTCTTGCCCAGCTCCAGGCAGGCGGCGATGCTCTTGCTGCGGGCTTCCATCTCGCTCTTCAAGCCCTGGTGGAAGTTCATCAGCACCTCCACCGAGGAGACGTCCCTGCGGGGGCAGGGGGGGGACACGGGTTGCGGCACCAAGGCGGGGGGACACGTGGGGAGAGAGGTCGGGAGCTTGGAGGGGGCGTTGGGGTCTTCGGTGGCGTGGATGGGGCAGGACACGGGGCCTTGGGATGGGATGGGACACAGGTGACACCAATCCACGGGTGGGAGAGGACATGGGTGACACCAGTCCTATGGACAAGACATGAGCCCTTGGGATGGGACATGGGTGACACGAGCACCGTGGATGGGACAGGACATGGGACCTTGGGATGGGACAGGACACAGGGCATTGGGATGGGCACGGATCCTCAGCTCCATGGAGGGGGACAAAATTTGGGTCCTTGGGACGGGGACAAATTGGGATGGGGACAAAATGTGGATGCTTGAGATGAGAACAAGTTGGGATGGGGACAAAATTTGCGTCCTTGGGATGGGGACAAATTGGGATGGGGACAAAATTTGGGCCACTGTGATGGGGACAAATTGGGATGGGGACCCAACTTGGGTCCTTGGGACGGGGACAACGCACAGCCCTGTGGTCGGACCAGACCAGGGCTCCTGGTGCCGATCCCTCTCCCGTGTCCCCGTCCCCACGGGGGGGCAAGGACCCCCCCCAAACCTGGGCTTCTCTCCGGCGCCGATCTGGCAGAGCACGCCGTCCATCCAGGACACCAGGTCGCGCACGGTGCCGGCGAAGCGGACGCGGTCGGCGGCGCTGGCCACGTGCAGCCGGCACTCCTCGCAGGCGCCCAGCAGCTCCTTCCAGGCGCTCAGCACCTCCTGCTCCCGGCTGGCGATGGCCTCGGCGTTGTCCCCGGCGTAGACGGTCCTCAGCTGCGCCGCCCCCTCCTGCAGCTGCCGGATTTGGCCCACCAGCACCTCCACGTCGTGCTCGAAGGCGCTCAGCGCCCGCTGCAAGGCTCCGGCCGAGGCTCGCGGCGCTTCCTTGGCCGCCAGCTCGGGGAGGCGCCGCCGCTTCTCCTCGATCTGCCCCAGCAGCTCCTTGCAGTCGCTGAAGAACTTGTGGAGCTCGTGGGAGGCGGCCAGGAGCTGCGCCCGCGTCTCCATCAGCTCCAGGAGGTCGGCCCAGGCCTCGTTGACGCCGTCCTTCCACTCGGCGATGGTGGCGGCGTCGGCGTGGCCGTAGTCGATCAGCTCGTCCACCATCTGGTTGACGGCCGAGATGCGCTCCTGCCCCACGCTGCCCGTCTCGCTGGCGAACTCCAGGAACTTCTCCTGCAGCAGCTGGGGACGGGACGGGACGGGACGGGGGTCAGGGAGGTGATGGGGACGGGGGACGGGACCGCGGCGTGGGGCTGGGGTTGCGGTGCGTGGAGCAGGGATGGCACCAGGAGCACCAGCGTGGGATGAGGACGGCCCCAGGACACCCAGGATGGAGCAGGAAGAACCCCAGGACCCCCAGGATGGGACAAGGACAGCCCCAGGTCCCCCAGCATGAGACAAGGACACCCCCAGCACCCCCAGTATGGAGGAGCAATGATACCCAGGACCCCCAGCACTGCCCAGGGACAACCCCAGGACTCCCAGTACAGGGCAGTGATGATGCCCAGGACCCTCAGTACGGCACAAGAACAACCCCAAGCCCCTCAGCATGGCACATAACCAACCCCAGGACCCCCAGCACAGAGCAGGAACAGTGCCAGGACCCCCAGGATGGGACAAGGACACCCCCAGCACCCCCAGCATGGAGGAGCAGCGATCCCTAGGACCCTCAGCGTGGAGCAGGGATAAATCCAGGACCCCCAGCACTGCACAAAGACAACCCCAGGACCCCCAGCACGGAGCAGGAGCGGCGCCAGGCCCCCCAGGATGGAACGAGGCCCCCCCCAGCCCCCTGTCCCCGCTCACCGTGACGTGCTCGTAGTCCTGCCCCAGCTCGGGCGAGCCGGCCACCACCTCCTTCTCGGCGATCCAGTGCTCCAGCTCGCCCACCTCGCGGCCGAGCTGGTAGAGCCAATACTGCTGCTCCAGCTTGCCCTTGCGCTCCTCCACCAGCTCCTTCAGAGACACGTACAGCCGGTCAACCTGCGACTGCCGCCGGCTCACCTGCTCGCTGGGCACGGACGGGGAGGGGGACGGGGTGGGGGGACGGGGGGGAAGGTTGAGGTGGGGGGGGACACAGAGCGCCCGGTGAGCACCCGGCCCCCCCCCGGCTGCAGGCTTTGCGGGGGGGTTGCGGTGGGTTTGGGGGGGTTTTGGGGGGGGTGGGGGTTTGGGGGAGGGGGGTTTGGGGGTTTGCGGGGGGTCCTGCGCCCACCTCTGGGGGTGCCCCAGCTCCAGCAGGGCTCGGCACTGGCGCGAGAGCTGGGCGATGCTCTCCTCGTAGTTCTCCACCGTCTGCTCCGTCTGCAGGTGCTTCTTCAGCAGCTGCAGGGTGCTCTGCTCATCCTTGGGCACGGACACGGGAGGGGGGGTGGAATTTAGCCCCGGGGAGGGGGTCTCCGACCCCAAAACACCCCCCACCACCACGTTTTCCGCCGCCACCTTGCCCTTCTCCTCGCTCATCAGCAGCAGCTCCTGCTCGCCCAGCCACGACTCCACCTCGGCCACGTCGAAGTAGTACTGCTCCAGCTGGAAGGCGGCGTCCAGCGCCTGCTGCCGCCGCTCCGCCTGCTCCTGCAGCTCCCCCCAGGCCCCCCCCAGGCGCTCCAGCAGCCTCCGCACCCCCTCGGCCTCGGGGCTCTTGATGGAGGCCACGGCGGCCGCGCGCTCCAGCACCTCGTCCACGCGGGGACGGTGAACCTGGATCTCCCGGCGGAGGTTCTGGGGCGTGGGGGGGGGAAGAGGGTGAAGAAAAGGGGGAGGTGATGGGGTGGACCCCCCCTCAATGATGGTGGGACCCCCCCCCCGGCCTCGCTGCTGGCCTCACCTGGTTCTTTTTGATGAGCTGCTGCACGCTCTGCAGGTTGCTGCCCAGGTCCTGCTGCGTGGCCAGGGGCAGGCGGTCCTGGACCCAGAGCTGGGGGGCGGCAGGGGATGGGACCGGCCCCTGTGCTGGCCCTGTACCGGTCCTGGTCCAGCCCCATCCCAATCCCATCCCAATCCCATACTATTCCCACCCCAATCCCATCCTAATCCCATCCTCTCCTCATCCCCTTTCCAATCCCAATCCAATCCCATCTCCATCCCAATCCCCATCCCAATCCCACTCCAATCCCATTCCCATCCTCACCCCAATCCCATCCCCATCCCAATCCCATCCCATCCTCATCCCCATCCCTATCCCTATCCCTATCCCAATCCCATCTCCACCCCCACCCAATCCCAATCCCATTCTAATCCCAATCCCCTCCTCACCCCAATCCCACTCCATCCCACCCCAGTCCCACCCCAATCCCAATCCCATTCCAATCCCAATCCCCTCCTCACCCCAATCCCACTCCATCCCACCCCAATCCCAATCCCAATCCCATCTCCACCCCCACCCCAATCCCAATCCTAATCCCACCCCAATCCCATCCCCCCCATCCCATCCCCATCCCTATCCCAATGCCATCCCCACCCCCACCCCAATCCCATCCCAATCCCATCCTCATCCCACCCCAATCCCATCCCCAGTCCACTCCCACCCCAGTCGGAATCCCATCCCCATCCCCCTCCCTATCCCACCCCAATCCCAATCCCATTCCTCCCCAATCCCAATCCCAATCCCAATCCCAATCCCAATCCCGCCCTGTACTCACCACCTCGTCCTCCAGCTCGTGGCTGACCTGGTGCACCTCCTTGGCGGCCAGCAGGATCCTGCGGCGCTCCTTGAGGGGCTCGATCAGGCGGACGATGCGGGTGCCCACCGCGCTCTGCCGCTCGCCCACCGCCTCCGCGCCGGGGGCCTCGGGGGGCAGCGCGGCCGCCTGCGCCTGCAGCTCGCCCACCTCCTTGCACCACTCCTCCACCTGCGTCTCCATCGTCTGCGGGCGGCGGCGGGACCGTGGGCACCGGGGGACGCGCCGGCACCGCGGCACCGGCAGCTCCGGGCAGCCTCGGCCGTGACTCAGCACCTGGCCGGGCTGCAGCGGGGCTGGGAGGGGGCCACGGGGGGTGCTGAGCTCGGCGCAGGGGTGTTAAGCTCAGCGCAGGGGTGCTGAGCTGGGTGCAGGGGTGCTGGCAGCCTGCTGCAAAGAGGCTGAGACCCTGCTGCAGTGGTGCTGAGCTGGGTGCAATGGTTCTGAGCTCCGTGCAGGGGTGCTGAGCTTGGTGCAGGGGTGTTAAGATTGGTGCAAGGGTGCTGAGACCCTGCTGCAGTGGTGCTGAGCTGGGTGCAATGGTTCTGAGCTCCGTGCAGGGGTGCTGAGACCCTGCTGCAGTGGTGCTGAGCTCAGTGCAATGGTGCTGAGCTTGGTGCAAGGGTGCTGAGACCCTGCTGCAACGGGGCTGAGAGCTCGCTGCAATGGTGCTGAGCTCACTGCAGTGGTGCTGAGCTCGGTGCAGGGGTGTTAAGCTCAGCGCAGGGGTGCTGAGCTGGGTGCAGTGGTGCTGACAGCCTGCTGCAAAGAGGCTGAGACCCTACTGCAGTGGTGCTGAGCTCGGTGCAGGGGTGTTAAGATTGGTGCAAGGGTGCTGAGACCCTGCTGCAGTGGTGCTGAGCTGGGTGCAATGGTGCTGAGCTTGGTGCAAGGGTGCTGAGACCCTATTGCAGTGGGGCTGAGACCCTATTGCAGTGGGGCTGAGACCCTGCTGCAATGGTGCTGAGCTCACTGCAGTGGTGCTGAGCTGGGTGCAGGGGTGCTGAGACCCTGCTGCAAAAATGCTGAGACCTCACTGCGATGGTGCTGAGACCCTATAGCAATGGGGCTGAGACCCTATAGCAATGGGGCTGAGACCCTATAGCAATGGTGCCGAGACCCTGCTGCAGTGGTGCTGAGCTCCTCGTGCACGTGGTGCTGGGCCCCCATTGCAACCGGTGCTGAACCCCAGCTGCAACCCCCTCCAAGCCCCCAAACCCCCAAATCCCCCCCCCAATACCCCTCCAACCCCCCAAATCCCCCAAACCCCGATGCAGTGACCCCAACCCCCCCCTACACTCCCTTCAACACCCCCAGACCCCCCCCACACACCCCAATACCCCCCAAACCCCATTCCAAGCCCCCCAACCCTCCCCAAACCCCAACCCCATGACCCCAACCCCCCCTCCCTTGACCCTAAATATCCCCCAAACCCTCCTTCGATGACCCCAAACCCCCTCCAACACCCCCAAACCACCAAAACCCCAATCCAATGACCCCAAATCCCCCTCCCTTGATCCCAAATATCCCACAACCCCCCCTCCAATGACCCCAACCCCCCCTACACCCCCTCCAACCCCAAAACCCTCACACAGAACCCCCCATACCCTCAAACACCCCCCAAAACCCCCCTCCAACGACCCCAAACCCCTCTCCAATGCCCCCAAACCCCAGCCCAATGACCCCAAATCCCCCCAAACTCCCCTCCCTTGACCCCAAATATCCCCTGAAACTCCTTCCAATGACCCCAAACCCCAATCCAATGACCCCAATACTCCCCCTACATCCCCTCCAATGACCCCAAACCCCATCCAATGACCCCCAGACCCCCCAAACCCCCAATCCAATGACCCCAAACCTTCCTCCACTGACCCTAAACCCCAATCCAGTGACCCCAAACCCCCGTCCAATGACCCCAATACCCCCAAACACCCCTCCAATAACCCCAAACCTCCTCCAATGACCCCAAACCCTCATCCAACCCCCCCAAATCCCCATTCAATGACTCCAACCCACCCTACAACACCCCCAAAGCCCCCAGACACCTCTCCAGTGACCCCAAATGCCCCTCCAACACCCCCAAACCCCCCTCCAATGACACCAACCCCCTCCAAAATGCCCTCCAGTGACCCCAAATGCCCCTTCAATGCCCCCAACCCCCCTCCAGTGACCCCAAATCCCCCCAAACCCCTCTCCAATGACCCCAACCCCCCCAAAACTCACTCCAGTGACCCCAAATGCCCCTCCAATGCCCCTAAACCCCCTCCAACGACTCCAACCGCCCCGCAAACCCCCCTCCAATGACCCCAAACCCCAATCCAATGACCCCAAACCCCAGCCCAATGACCCCAAATCCCCCCAAACTCCCCTCCCTTGACCCCAAATATCCCCTGAACCTCCTTCCAATGACCCGATACCCCCTCCAACACCCCCAACCCCCCCAAACCCCCCTCCAACACCCCCCCAACCCCCCCAAACCCCCCTCCAACACCCCCCAACCCCCCCCAAACCCCCCCTCCAACACCCCCCAACCCCCCCAACCCCCCCTCCAACACCCCCAAACCCCCTCCAAACCTCCCCCCCACACACCCCCTTTCCCCCCCCCCCCCCCCCAACCCCTTTACCTGCAGCCTGCGGAGCTGGGTGCCGATGGCGGCGCTGGGCTGGGCCCCCCCGGCCGCCTGCAGCTGCTCCTCCAGGCGGGCCAGGCGCTGGTCGAGCTCGGCGTAGCCGCGCTGCAGCCGCTCGGCCGCCCCCGCCGCCCGCAGCCGCTGCCCCCCGCGCCTGGGCCGCGCTCTCCAGCTCCTGCCAGCGCTGCCGCACCGCCGCCAGCTGCGGGGCCACGGCCCCCGCCAGGGCCGGCTTGGCCTGCAGGAGCTGCTGGCCTTCCTGGGGACCGGGGGGGGGGACAGGGGGGACAGGGGGACGGGGATGGGGACAGGGGGACGGGGATGGGGACGGGGGGACGTGGGTGGGGATGTGGGGACAGGTGGGGATGGGGACAGGGGGACAGGGATGGGGGATGTGGGGACGGGGATGGGGATGTGGGGACAGGGATGGGGACAGGGGGAGGGGGATGGGGACAGGGGGACGGGGATGGGGATGTGGGGACAGGGTGGGGAGAGGGGGACGGGGATGGGGACAGGGGGATGGGGATGGGGACAGGGGGACAGGGATGGGGACAGGGGGACGGAGATGGGGACAGGGGGACGTGGGTGGGGACGTGGGGACAGGTGGGGATGGGGACAGGGGGACAGGGATGGGGATGTGGGGACGGGGATGGGGACAGGGGGACGGGGATGGGGATGTGGGGATAGGGATGGGGACAGGGGGACGGGGATGGGGACAGGGGGACGGGGATGGGGATGTGGGGACAGGGATGGGGACAGGGGGACGGGGATGGGGACAGGGGGATGGGGATGGGGACAGGGGGACGGGGATGGGGATGTGGGGACAGGGTGGGGACAGGGGGACAGGGATGGGGACAGGGGGACGTGGATGGGGATGTGGGGACAAGTGGGAGGTGGATAGGGACATGGGGACAGGGGGATGTGGATGGAGACACGGGGATGGGGATGGGGACGTGGGGATAGGGTGGGGACAAGGGGACATGGATGGGGACGTGGGGATGTGGGGATGTGGGGATGGGGATGTGGGGACAGGGGGACAAGGATGGGGACGGGGGATGTGGATGGGGACGTGGGGACAGGGGGATGTGGGGATGGGGATGTGGGGACGGGGGCATGGGGACAGGGGGACGTGGGTGGGGACATGGGGACAGGGGGATGCGGATGGGGATGTGGGGATGGGGACAGGGACGTGGGGACAAGGAAACATGGATGGGGACAGGGGGCCATGGATGGGGATGTGGGGACGTGGGGACGTAGGGATGGGGACGTGGGGACAGGGGGACAGGGATGGGGACATGGGGACATGGGGATATGGGGATGGGGATGTGGGGACATGAGGACGGGGGATATGGATGGGGACAGGAGGCACGGACAGGGACAAGGGGACAGGGGGATGTGGGGACATGGATGGGGACGGTGGGACATGGGGACAGGGTGGGGGACAGGGGGATGTGGGGACATGGGGACGGGAGGATGCGGGGTCGTGGATGGGGACATGGGGTTGGGGGGGACACGGGGACGTGGGTGGGGCCAGGGGGACGTGGGGATGGGGAGAGGAGGATGGGGGGACATGGATGTGGACGGGGGGGGACATGGGGACAGGGATGGGGGACGGGGAGGGGGTCAGGAGAATATGGGGGGGACAAGGGGACAGCGATGGGGGGACACGGGGAGGGGGGACAGGGATGGTGACAAGGGGACACGGGGACAGACACGGGGACAACACCGCTCAAGGACCTTGCCAAGCCGGGGGGGGGGGGTCCCCAAAACCCACCCGGGGCATCCCCGTGTCCCCCCCACCCCCCCCCAATGTCCCCCTGTGTGTGTATGTGTGTCCCCCCCCCCACGGTGTCCCCAACGTGTCCCCCCCCCCCCAAAATGTCCCCAGCTCACGAGCGGCTGCGGCGGCTGCGGCGATTTGGGGCCGGGTGCAGCCGTGCGAGAGGGGAGCGCGGGCGGGGGGGGGCGAGGGGGGGGGACATGTGCGGGGGGGGGGGCGACATGGGACATGTGCGGGGGGGGGGGGGGGGCACGCGCACACACACGTGTGCCCGGAGGGGGGGTGGGGGGGGGGGG
The DNA here is from genome assembly GCF_965140915.1 of Aythya marila. NCBI lineage: Eukaryota > Metazoa > Chordata > Aves > Anseriformes > Anatidae > Aythya > Aythya marila. Next base: position 27,737 of record NW_028137401.1, on the reverse strand, counting down.
CCAAGGATGGGGACCCCCATTTGGGGGGGCAATAAGGGGGGGGGGCAATAAAAGGGGAGTAATAAGGGGGTAAAATAAAGGGGGGGGGGCGATCGGGGGGGGCAATAAAAGGGGGGCAATAAGGGGAGGGGGCAATAAAAGGGGTTAAATTAAAGGGGGGGCGATAAGGGGGGTGAAATAAAGGGGGGCAATAAGGGGGGCAATAAGGGGGGGGCAGTTTTGGAGTGACAGGTTGGGGGGGGTGCAGGTTTTGGGGGGTGCAATTTTTTTTTTGGGGGGGGTACAGTTTGGGGGTGCATTTTTTGGGGGTGCGGTTTTTTGGGGGCAGTGGGAGGTGTTTAAATTTTTTTTGGGGGGGGGTACTAGGTTTTGGGGTGACACCCGGGGAGATGCATTTTCCGGGGGGGGGTGCAGCTGGGGGGGGGGGCACGCATGCAACAAGGGGGGGGTGCAAGAAAAGGGGGTGCAGCGAAGGGGGGGGGCGATCAGGATGGGGGCAGTGGGGGGGGTATTTTTTTTTTTGGGGGGGGGCTGCCATGAAGTGGGGCCTGCAGTGGCGGGGGGGGGGGGGGGGGCAGCTGCTGAAGGATGCAGCGATGGGAAATGCTGGGGGGGGGCGTGGGGGGGGGGGGGCGTGCAGTGAGGGGAGGGTGGGATGGGGGGGGCAAAATGAGGGGGTGAAATGGGGGGGGTGAAATACAGGGGGTGTAACGGGGGGGTGAAATGGGGGGGTGCAGTGGGGGGGATGAAATGGGGGGGACTCAAAAGGGGGGGGGGGGTGAAATTGGGGGGGGCCCAAAGTGGGGGGCTCAAAGGGGGAGAGGCGATGGGGGGGGGGGCTCGGAGGGGGGTTGTGCAATCGGGGGGGGGGGGGGGGGGGGTCGCAATGAGGGGGGGGCTCAACGAGGGGGGGTGGGGGGGGGCTCCAGGAGCGCCGCATCCCCCCCCTCGCCCCCCCCCCCCCCCTCCGAAGCCCCCCGCCCCTTCACGCGGATGCAGCGGCGGCGGCGCAAGCTCCGGGGGAAGCTTGGATGGAAAGGGGGGGGGGGGGGGTTAGAAGCCCACCCCCCCACCCCCCCTCGGGACCCCCCCCCCCCCCCCCGGATTTTTGTACCTCCTCGATGCGCTGCAGCCACTCCCGGTTCTGCGCCAGCTCGGCCATAAACGCCTGGTGCTGGAGCCAGCGCTTATGGGGTCGCTGCTCCGGGGCCGGATCCTGCGCCATCGCCACCTTCTCCCCGACCCAACCGTCCAGCTGCGGAGAGCCTGGGGGGTCGCCGAGGGTCCCCCGAAATCGGGGAGCCCCCCCACCCCCCCCCCTCGGCTTTCCTTCCGGCCCCCTCCGTGCCCCCCCCACCCCCCCCAATCCCAATTGTCGGTACCTGCGCGGTTGCATGGGCGCGATGCCGCAGAGCCCTGCAGCAGCCGGGCGGAGCGCACGGGGCCGGATCCGGCACCGCGGCCAGCCTCCTGCCAACCCCCCCCCCACCCCCCCCCAAACCCCGGGGAAACCGTGGGGGGCCCGAAAAAAGGTGGGAGCCCCCCCCGCGGAGGGGTCGGGCACCCCGAAAATGGGGTAGGGCGTCCCGAAAATAGGGTCAGGCGAGCTGCGAGCGGGGCGCGGCGTGCCAAGAAGGGGATGGAGCCCGGCAGAAATTGGGGTGCAGCGCCCGAAAATAAGATGGAGCGCACCGAAATTAGGACGGAGCGCCCCAAAATAGGATGCAGCAGTCAAAACGTAAGACGCGGCGCCCAAAAATTAGGATGCCGCACCCCAAAAGTAGGATGCGGCACCCCAAAGACAGGATGAGGCACCCAAAAATAAGACGCAGGCCACCAAAATTAGGATGCAGCACCCCAAAAACAAGATGCAGCACTCAAAAAATAAGATGCGGCGCCCAAAAAATAGGATGCAGCACCCCAAAAATAGGCTGCAGTGCATCAAAATGAGGATGAAGTACCCCAAAAACAGGATGTGGTCCCACAAAATAGGATGCAGTCTTCCAAAAAGAGGAGGCAGCACCCGAAAATAGGATTTGGTCCCCCCCAAAATAGGATGCAGCACCCCAAAATAGGATTATGTTCCCCCCAAAATAGGATGAAGCACCCCAAAAACAAGATGCAGCACTCAAAAAATAAGGTGCAGTGCCCAAAAAACTGGGTGAAGCACCCCAAAAATAGGATGCAGCCCATCAAAATGAGGATGAAGTACCCCAAAAATAGGATGTGGCCCCCCAAAATAGGATGCAGTCTTCCAAAAAGAGGAGGCAGCACCCGAAAATAGGATTTGGTCCCCCCCAAAATAGGATGCAGCACCCCAAAATAGGATTATGTTCCCCCCAAAATAGGATGAAGCACCCCAAAAACAAGATGCAGCAGTCAAAAAATAAGGTGCAGTGCCCAAAAAACTGGGTGAAGCACCCCAAAAATAGGCTGCAGCGCATCAAAATGAGGATGAAGCACCCCAAAAATAGGATGTGGTCCCCCAAAATAGGATGCAGTCTTCCAAAAAGAGGAGGCAGCACCTGAAAATAGGATTTGGTCCCCCCAAAAATAGGATGCAGCACCCCAAAATAGGATTATGTTCCCCCCAAAATAGGATGAAGCACCCCAAAAACAAGATGCAGCACTCAAAAAATAAGGTGCGGCACCCAAAAAATAGGATGCAGCACCCCAAAAATAGGATGCAGCCCATCAAAATGAGGATGAAGCACCCCAAAAATAGGATGTGGTCCCCCAAAATAGGATGCAGTCTTCCAAAAAGAGGAGGCAGCACCTGAAAATAGGATTTGGTCCCCCCCAAAATAGGATGCAGCACCCCAAAAGCAAGTTGCAGCTCTCAAAATATAAGACACAGCACCCCAAAAATAGGATGCAGTCCATCAAAATGAGGATGAAGCACCCCAAAAATAGGATGTGGCTCCCCCAAATAGGATGCAGTCTTCCAAAAAAAGGATACAGTACCCCAAAATAGGATTCAGTCCCCCCAAAAATAGGATGCAGCACCCCGAAACCAAGATGCTGCACTCAAAAAATAAGATGCAGCACCCCAAAAATAGGATACAGACCATCAAAAAATAGGAGGTAGCACCCCAAAGATGAGATGCAGCACCCAAAAAACAGGACGCAGCATCCCAGAAATAGGATGTGGCCCCTAAAAGTAGGGATTCAGCCCCACAAAATAAGATGCAGTACCAAAAAATAGGATGTGCCTCCCCAAAATAGGATACAGTACCCCAAAAAGAGGATGCAACCTGCTAAGATTAGGATGCAGCACCCACAAAATAGGATATAGCCCCCCAAATTGGATACGGCATCCCAAAATAGGATATAGAGCCCCAAAAGATCATACAGTCCCCCCAGAATAGGATGCAGCGCCCCCCAAATAACATGTAGCCCCACAAAAACAGCACATAGCCCCCCAAAATAAGATACAGATCCCAAAATAAGATGTAGCACCCCCAAAATAGCATTCAGCCCCCTAAAATGGGATACTTCCCCCCAAATTAGGATCCAGCCCCCTGAAATATCACACAGCCTCCCCCAAAACAGCAGCCCCCCACACGGGTCACCAGCCCCATGGCATGGGGAGGGGGACACATCCTGGTCCCCCTGTGCCCCCCCAAGCAGCCAGTGGGGACCGCCCCAGTGTGAATTTATTTTTGGGGAACCCCCAGCGTGGATTTTTTTTTTTTTTTTGGGGGGGGGGGTCTTGGCCCCTACCTCGTGGCAGTCCTGCAGGAACTGCTGCAGCTCCAGGTGGTCCTGCAGGCGCTGCATCCACTCCTGCGCCAGCTCGGCGTTGTGGTGGCTCCTGGGGGGGCCAGGGGGTGGGGGGGGGCTCGCATCAACCCCCCCCACCCCTCCTTTAAACCTCCAGACCCCCCTCAACCACAAAACCCCTCCAGCTTCCGTCATTCCCCCAAAACGCCACTGTGACCCGAAGGGAAACTGAGGCACGGGGCAATGGAGGCCCACCAGGATGCACCCATCAATGGGGGGGGGGGGGGGGTCGTTCATTGTCACCACGGGGGGTGGGGGGCGCCTACTTGGTGCGGAGGGAGTCCATGGCCTCCGCCACGCGGGCGCTGTAGAGGTTGCCCTGGCGCTGGAGGCTCTCGCCGGCCTGCAGGGCCAGCTGGACCTTGTGGAGGCCGAGCTCCATGGAGGTGGTGAAGTCCCGGTGCTTCTTGATGGCGTTGGCCACGGCCTCCACCGTGTCCGGGAGCTCGGCGTGGGCCAGTGTGGACTCCTGGGGGGGGGGGGGGGGGGGTAGGAGATGGCCTGGTGTCACCTGCAGGGCCGCTGCGGCCTCCCCGTGGAGGCCACCAAGCCCTTCTCCTCCCAGCCTTCCCCATGGAGGCCATGGAGGCCACCACGTCCATCTCCTCCCGGCCTTCCTCATGGAGGCCACCAAGCCCTTCTCCTCCCAGCCTTCCCCATGAAGGCCGCCACGTCCTTCTCCTTCCAGACTTCCCCAGTCCCCATCCTCCCGACGGAGGCCACCAAGCCCTTCTTCCAGCCTTCCCCACGGAGGCCACCAAGCCCTTCTTCCAGCCTTCCCCACGGAGGCCACCAAGCCCTTCTTCTCCTCTCAGCCTTCCCCAGTCTCCTTCCTCCCTGTGGAGGCCACCAAGCCCTCCTCCTTCCAGACCTCTCCACTCTCCATCCTCCCCATGGAGGCCACCAAACCCACCTTCTCCATCTCCTCCCAGCCTTCCCCGTGGAGGCCACCAAGCCCTTCCCCTCCCATCCTCTCCCCCACTTTGGGGCTGTGACGTCCCCGAGGAGGCGAGGCCAACCTGGTTGTACAGGCTGGCCTCGCACTGCTTGACGTCGCGGAGGAAGAGGTGGAAGACGTGCGCCTGCACCAGCACCTCCCGGCGAGCCTCCCAGCTCTGCAGCAGCTTCCCCCAGCCCGCGTCCAGCTTCTGCAGCCACTGCTGGAGCGAGAGGTAGGGGACCTCGGCCTCCTCCAGCGCCAGGAGGTCGCTGGCCGCCTGGATCTTGGTGTAGTCCTCCTCATAGCCATTGATCTCCTCCTTGAGCGCCGCGTGTTGGTTCAGCAGCCTCTCCGCCTCAGCCAAGCTGCCCGGCACCTCCTCGTTGGCCACCGCCGCTTGGGTCTTCACCAACCACCCCAAGAAGTTGTCCAGGTCCTGGATGAACTGCTGCAAGCGCCCGGCAACGCTGAGCGAGTCCTCGCAGCCCTGCAGCGCCCGCTTCAGGGCCTCCCACTCCTCGCTGATCTCCTCGAAGGGCAGCAGGACCTCCATGGCCCGCCCCGGGTGGTCTGCGGCCAAGGCTTCGCCCTCGCGCTGCAGCTCCACCAGCCTGGGCTCCAGCACCACCAGCGCGGCCTCCATGGTGGAGAGGCGCCGCTGCAAGGCCAGCACGCCGCCCAGGTCGCCGCTGCCCGACTGCGTGGCCTCGATGGCTTTGCGCTTCTCCCGCACCTGTGCCTTCATCTCGGCGCACTCCAGCAGGTAGTTCTGGATCTTCAGCACCGAGCTGAGCTGCCCCTTCTTGTGCTCCACCAGCTCCACCACCCGGTTCCACCTGGGGATGGGGACAAGCAGGGGATGGAGCCCTGCAGAGGCTCTGCCTTCATGAGGAGGCCTGGCCTCAGCATGGCCAACCCTTGCGGTGGGCTCGGCGCATTGCGTTGGAGGGCGCGATCCCATGGGGACATCCCACCAGGCTGGGAGCACTGGTTGGTGGTTGGACCTGATGATCTAGGAGGTCTTCTCCAACCAAAATAAATTTATCACTGGGCATGGCCAACCCTTGTGATGAGCTTGGTGTGTTGCGTTGCAGAGTTGGACCCCATGGGGATGTCCCACCAAGCTGGGAGCACTGGTTGGGCTTGGCCATTGAGGTCTTCTACAATCTAAATCAATCTAGACTTGGCCATTGCCAACCTTGGGATGGGCTTGGTCATTGAGTTGGAGGGCAGGATCACATGGGGACGTCCTAACAAGCTGGGAGCACTGGTTGACAGTTGGGCTTGACTACTGGAGTCTTCTCCAACCAAAATCAATCCATCATTGTGCATCACTGACCATTGGGATGGATGTGGTGCACTGCACCAGAGAGCAGGACCCCATGGGGACATCCTACCAGGCTGGTAACACTGGTTGATGGTTGGACTTGGCCATTGGGGTCTTCTCCAACCAAAAGGAGTCTACCCGTGGCCATCACCAACCCTTGTGGTGGACTTGGTGCGTTGCATTGAAGAGCTGGACCCCATGGGGACATCTCAACAAGCTGGGAGCATTGGTTGATGGTTGGGCTTGGCCACTGGGGTCTTCTCCAACCAAAATTAATCTACCCGTGGCCATCACTAACCCTTGTGGTGCGCTTGGCCCCATGCACCATCAAGCTGACCCCTCCCCACGCTGATACCTGCTGTTGAGGTGGTCCTGGCAGGCACGGACCTCCTCCGAGCTGGGGTGGCCTCCTTCCACCAGCTGCTGCACCACCTGGTTGACGTCCAGGATGCGGCCCATCACGCTGTTCATCTCCTGGTCCAGGCTCTCAAACCTGCCCCGAGCAGGATGGGGACATCAGTGTCCCCGACGGACAGTGGTCACCAGGCGCCCGGTCCCCACCACCCCGCACCTGTGCTGCACCACCTCGACCTCGTCCAGCTCCTCCGGCACCTCCATCCTCTCCAACCACTGCTCCTTCTCGTCCACCCAGACCTCACAGGCGTGCACCTCGCTGAACATGCGGTAGACAGCCAGGGCGTCCTGCAGCCACTGCTGCCGCAGCACGGCCACCTCGGCCACCTCCCCGTAGAGCTGCTCCACCTCCACCACGCGGATCTGCACGTCCACCCCTTGGCGGTGCTCGGGTGCCAGCAGTGCCAGCTGCTTACGGAGGGCCACCACGGCCGCCCGGTGCTTCTCCACCTCCTCCACCACCGCCCGGTGCTTCCGCAGCAGCGCTTGGGTGGAGTAGTCATCGTGGCCGAAGTCGTCGCTGGAGACGATGCGGTAGGTGTCCTGCAGCCAGGCCACCAGGTCGTCCGTCTCGGCGCTGAACTGGAAGAAGTTGAGGGCCTCCTGCAGCCGCTGCTGGTGCAGCCCCGTCACCTCCTCCAGCTTCTTCCAGCGCAGGCGGACTTCTCGGATCTTCTCCTGGATCCCGCTGGGGCTGAACCTCTTCTTGGCCAGGATCTGCTCGCCCCGCTTCATGGTCTGGTGCAGCAGCGCCCGCCGGCTGCCCAGCTCGCCCAGCATGCTCTTGTGCTTGGTGGTCAGCGTCAGCACGCTGCTCAGGTCCCGGCCGCATGTCTTGGCAGCCAGGATCTGCTCCTTCTCACGGATCCAAGCCTCGGCCTCCTCCATCTCCTGGAAGAAGGCCCAGAGCTGGCGTGAGTCCTCCAGCTCCTTACGCCTCTTGGCCGCCATCTCCCCCAGCTCCTCCAGGCACGTCTGGACGTGGTTCACCCGGTTGCAGATGATCTGAGGGTCGCAGGGCTGGTAGCCTGGGGCAGGAGAAGATGACTTAGCAAGGAAGGTCCTGAACCCTGTGCTCAGCCCCTCTGGTGGCACCCAACCTGATGGCATCCATCCCGGTGGCACCAAGCTGGTGGAACCCAACCTGGGGGCAACCAGTGTGGTAGCACCTACCCTGTTGGCACCCAACCTAGTGAGCTGGTGGCAACCAACCTGGTGACACCCAACCGGGTGGCACCCAACCTGGTGGCATCCAACCCGGTGGCCCCCACCCTGGTGGTCCCTGTTACCCTCCAGCTCCGAGAACTTGAGCGCGGCGGCATTGAGCGCCTGCACCCGCTCGGTCTGGGCAGAGATGTCGGCCTCCAGCAGCCCATGCTTCTGCAGCAGGTCCTCCACCTCCAGCAGGTGCTTCCCCAAGTCCTTGGAGACCAGCAGTACCTGGGGAACGGTGGGGAAAGCCAATGGGGTCCGGAGTTCGCGTCCTCCTCGGGGATGCCCAGCGTCCCCCGGCTCTACCTGCATCTCCTCCATCCAGTCGATCATGTAGACCATCTCCTGGAAGATCTTCTGCAGGGCCAAGTTCTGCTCGAGGCGGGCGCGGCGGGCGCGGACCAGCTCGGTCAGCAGCCCCCACTGCCGCAGGATGTTGTCCTTCTGCGCGCTGATGCGCTTGGTGTCGTAGTAGCCCTCAGACTCCATCTCCAGGGCCAGCTCCACCACCACCTGGATGCGCTCCTGGTAGGAGGAGATGTCGGCCTCGATGGCCTCGTGCTTCTTCATGGCTGCCTCCACCGCCGGCAGGTCGTAGCCGAAGTTGTCCTGGGGTGGGGAGAGATGTTGTAAGGAAGGTGGGCCCCCCACCTAGGAGAGATGGACCCCGTGGGGACGTCCCACCAAGCTGGAAGCACTGGTTAATGGTCGGACTTGACCACCAAGGTCTTCTACAACCAGTCTATGATTGGGCATCACCAACCCTTGGGATGGGCTTGGTGCATTGCATTGAAGAGTTGAACCCCATGGGGACGTCCCACCGAGCTGGGAGCACTGGTAGATGGTAGAACCTGGTAACCTAGAAGGTCTTCTCCAACCAAAAGGAATCTATCCTTGGGCAATGCCAACTCTTGAGGTGGTCTTGGTGCATCACACTGGAGAGCAGAACCCCATGGGGATGTCCCACCAAGCTGGGAACACCGGTTGATGGTTGGACTTGGCCATTGAGGTGTTCTCCAACCAAAATCAGCCTGTCATTGGGCATCTCCAACCCTGAGGATGACCTTGTCCCCTTGCACTGAAGAGCAGGACCCCATGGGGACATCCCACCAGGCTGGGAACACCGGCTGATGGTTGGACTTGGCCACTGGGGTCTTCTCCAACCAAAATCAATCTCTGACTGGCCATCACCAACCCTTGGCATGACCTTGGCCCTCGGGGTGCCCACTAGGAACTCAGCGACGCCAGCCCCACCGTTCTTCCCAGGAACCCCAACCCCACCCAGCATCCAGAACCATGTCCCCTCCTCCTCTTTTTCCCGCTGTGGGGGGGGTCCCCGCCGAGCCCCCCCCCCCCCCACACCTGCGACACCAGCCGCTGGTTCTCGTTCAGCCACGTCTCCCGCATGGCCGCCTTGTGGTCGAAGCGTTGGGCCAGCAGCTCCAGCTTCTCCTGCCGGATCAGCTCGTTGCGCAGCGACACCTCCCGCTCGTGCTCTGCCTTCTCCAGGCAGCTCCAAGCCTACGAGGCAGGGGGGGGGAGTCGCAACGGGGTTTCGCCCCAAGGGTCCGCCCGGGGGGACACCTCGCCCCCATCCCACCAGCACCTTGTTGATGTCGGAGATGCTCTTGCCCTCGCTGGGGACGTAGAGCTTGCGGTTGGTGGCCCGCAGCTTGCTCTGGATGGTGAAGAGCAGCACCTCCAGGTTCCCCTTCTCCTGGAACCTTTCACAGGTCGGGCAACAGAAGGTGAGAATGTGGCCCCCAAACCTTGTCCCCCCCCACCCTTGCCCCCTCCCCGGGACCCTCACTTGACGGGTTTCTCCAGGGTGCAGAAGGCGGTGAAGGCCTGGAGCTGCTGCTGCACCCCGGTGAGGGAGTTGGCGAACTTCTGGTTGCTGATGATGGTGACGGTGTGCTGCACCCAGGCCAGCAGCTCGGCCGCCAGCGCCTCGTACCGTTCGATGATGGCCTCGATCTCCATGGCCTGATCCAGCACCTGGGCACGGAGGCGTGCACGGCTTGGAGGGGGGCTTCCCACAGACCCCCCGAGGCAACCATGCATGGTGCAAGGGTGCACCTGTGGCACTCAAAAAGCCACACGTGGCACAGGGGTGCACTTTGCAGCCCCTCGAGCAACCATGCATAGTGCAAGGATGCATCCTGCAATCCTGAAGCAACCATACATGGTGCAAGGGTGGATCCTGTGACCCTCAATCGCAAGTGGTGCAGGGTTGCATCTTGCAATCTGGAAGCAACTATGCATGGTGCAATGGTGCACCCGTGGCACTAAAAAAAACACACATGTGGTGCAGGGGTGCATTTTGCAACCCCTCAAGCAACCATGCACAGTTTGGGGGTGCATGTTGCAGCCCCTTGAGCAACCATGCATGATGCAAGGATGCATCCTGCAAACCTGAAGCAATTGTGCATGGTGCATTGATGCACCTGTAGCCCTCAAGCAACCACACATGGTGCAGGGGTGCATCCAGCAGGCCTTTGAGGAACCATGCACAGTGCAGAAGTGCATCTTGCAACCCCTCAAGCAAACACGTGGTGCAAGGATGCATCCTGCAACCCTTCGAGGAACCATGCATGGTGCAAGGGTGCATCCTGCAACCCTCTGAGGAACTGTGCAAGGTTTGGGGTGCATCCTGTGGGACACCACCCAGCACCTGTTGGGCTGTGGCACCTCATGGAGCCACAGACAGAGCCCCCCACAGAGTACAGGAGGGGGCTCCCCATGGGGTTGGGGGTCCAGCACCCCACAGAGTGATGCGGGGGCACCCCGACACCCACCTTCCCGATGCGCTTCCCCTCCACGGCCAGCGCCTTCATCTTGGAGAAGTAGTGGTAGAAGGAGACCACATAGGTGATGATGGACTTCTCGTCGGGGTCCTCCATGTTGACATCTGCCGGGCAGCGAAGCGTCGGCCCCCGAGCCTCCCTGCCCCCAAAATGCTCCCCCTCGCCACCGTCCCCGTCCCCGGGCTGAAGAAGTCCTCAGGGGCAGCAACCGAAGCGGGGAGCAATTAACGAGGAACGAGCGATGGGGTGAGGAGGACGGGCTGGATGAGGTTCGGGTAGGTGGATAGAGAAGACCTCGCACCCCACACGGATGGATGGACGGACGGACGTGTAGATGGATGGACGAAGAGGTGGATACACGGATGGAGAGCTGGACAAATGGATGGATGGATGGATGGACGGACAGATGGACAAGTAGATGTATAGATAGATGGATGGATGGTGGATAGACAGATGGACAGATGGGTGAACAGATGGATGGATATGTAGATAGACGGATGAAGAGATGGACAGACAGATGGACAGATGGACAGGTAGATGGGATAGATGGATAGATAGATGGATGATGGACAGATGGACAAATTAGTGGATGGATGGATGGATGGATGGATGGATGGATGGATGGATGGATGGATGGATGGATGGATGGATGGAGATGGATAAATGGATAGACAGATGGAGACAGATGGACAGGTGGGTAGTTGGATGGACAGATGGACAGATGTGTGGATGGAGGATGGGTAGACAGATGGGGCAGATGGACGGGCAAATAGATGGACAGATGGATGGACAGGTATGTAGATGGATGGATGAAGAGATGGATAGGTAGATGGGTGGACAGATGGGTGGACGGACAGACAGACAGAGTCCCCCAGGAGCAGCAGGGACACGAGGACGTCCCGTCCCATCCTGTCCCTACCCTCGGGGTCCAGCAGCTTGCTGAGCCCCAGCTGCTGCTCGGCCGTGTTGAAGGCTTGCTGCAGGTTGTAGGTAGCGTTGGACTTGGTCAGCTTGTGGAAGTCGATGAGATCCGGCCTGCAATCGGGACACAGCCACGTGGAGCCCAATTTTGGGGTGTCTTCCCCCCCCCCAAAAAAAAAAAAAAAAACACACAAAAAAACACCAACCCCACAGAGGAGCCCCAAACCCCGTGGCCAACCTGTGCTTGTGGATGAGCGCGTTGAAGGCCAGCCCGTCCCTCCAGCTGGTGGTGAAGTTCTGGATGTTCACCTCGGGGTACCTGCGGGTAGAAAGGGGAAGGTCACCCCTTTTTTTGGGGGCGGGGAGGACCCATCCTGGCATGAGGACGGTGCCACCACTCACCCTGCTGTCTTCATCTGGCACCAGAGCAGCAGCGCGTCCTTGGCCGAGCGCGTCTCGCGGTTGTCCTCGGTCTTGATCTTGATCACCTGGATCTGGATGAAGCCGATGGGGCACTGCCACCGGGGCTGGGGACCCCGTCCCCAAATCTGGGGGACCCCTCCCCCGGCCGGCCCACCTGGAAGCGCAGGATGATGGTCCAGATGAGGCCGAGGGTCAGGCGGTGGTTGCCGTCCACGATGTCGTGCGAGCCCACGTTCTCCAGGTGCACCCGTTGCTCCTTGAGGAACTGCAGCGCCTTGTCCACGTTCTCCAGCGAGTGGATCCGCATCCGGCCCCGCGTCGGCTTGGGCTGACACCCCAAAAAAAACAAGGGGGGGGGGGTCACAGCCCCTCAACACCCCGAATCTCCCCCCCCAAAAACGTGCTAAGCCTCCACCAAGAACCCTATGGAGATGGTTGGATGCCTGCTTGGGTCTTGGGGCAATGGATGGACGGGAAGGGGGCGACCGATGGGTTGGGAAGAGTTGGGGGTGACTTTTCGGGGCGGGGGGGCTCCAGGGGGACCCCGTTTCTCACCAGCTGCTCCCCGGAGAGCACCTCGAGGAGGCGGGTGAGGACGTAGCCGTCGCGGAGGTCGGCGTAGAGGTCCCCGACGCGGCACGAGGCGCGGGCGAGGTGCGCGTTGACCCACTTGGTGAAGGTCTTCTTCTGCACCGCGTCCCGCTCGTCTACCCAAATAGGGGGGGGAGGACACAAATAACCCGTCGGACCCTCCCCAATCCCACCAACCCCCCAGGAGCACCCATGGGTGCCGGGCAGGGTCCCACCAGCTAAGGCTTTGATGCGGGAGCACTCGAAGAGCTTGGCGGTGGCCGCGGGGTCGGGACCCTCCCAGGGGCCGTTGTTGTTCTGCGGCACCTCCATGGTGTCCACCTCGGTCGCCATCTGGGGGGGGGGGATTAGGGTTGTTTTTTTTTTATTAGGGGGGTTGATAGGGTCATGGGGAGGGTGGGACCCCTGAAATGTGTCTGTCTGTCCATCCGTTGTGCCCCCCTTTCACTTTGGGATTAAGGGGGGCTCCTCCACACCTCAGTTGTGGGGTGTTGTGGGGGGGGGGGGGGCAATGGAGGACCCCACAGGAGCCCCCCCACATCATCCTAGGTACTCCCGACCATCTGGTGCAGCCGCCCCAAAAAGCAACCCCTAAAGCATCCCACAGAAAGCCCCTCAACGCCCCTAAAGCCCCTCAGCACCCCATGGAGACCCCCCCAAATCCCATGGAGACCCCCCAGAATTCCTATGGAGACCCCCAGCCTATGGAGATCCCCCTATGGAGATCCCATGCAGCCCCCCCCCAGTTCTCCCCAGCCCCCCATACGGCCCCCAGCATCCCGCAGAGACCCCCCAGAACCCCTGCAACCCCCCCCTAAAATCCCATACTGCCCCCTCAGCATCCCAGAGACCCCCCCGGCACCCTTGTGGCCCCCCAGCACCCCACAGAGACCCCCCCAGGCCCCCTGCAGCCCTCTCAAAATCCCACACAGCCCCCCCAGCACTCCATAGAGACACCCAAAATCCCAGAGACACCCCCCAAAATCCCACAGAGACCCCACCAGCACCTTTGTGCCCCCCCCAGCATCCCATACAGCCCCCCCAGCCTCTCCCAGAGACCCCTCAGCCCCCCTGCAGCACCCCCAAAATCCCACAGAACCGCCCTCAGCACCCCTGCAGCCCCCCCAGCACCCCATAGAGACCCCCGGCTCCCCTGTAGCCCCCCCCCCCAAATCCCATACAGCCCCCCCAGCACCCCATACAGCCCCTCCTGACCCCCAAGGGCCCCCTCATCCCCTCTGCAGTCCCCCCAAAGCCCCAAGCAGCCCCTCCCAGAGCCCCCCCAGCCCCCCATGGAGCCCCCCCCGCGCTCCCCCCCCTTCCCTCCCCCCCTTCCCCGCAGGATCCGGCCCTCCCCGCGGTCACCTTGAGGGACCCCCCCGGGGATCCCGCTCCCCCCCCTCCCGGAGCCTCCCCCCTCCGCTACCGTGGCACCGGGGGGGGGTCTCCGGTGCCCCCCCCTCCCCCAGGAGCCCCCCCCCCGTTTCCAGCATCCCCCAGCACGTCCGCACCGGGGGGGGGGGGGAGGGGAAAAAGGGGGTCGAGGGGAGCCTCCCGGTGCTGTGCCCCCCCCAACCAGGGTGGGATGGGAAAGGGGGGGGGGGGCAATTACTGGAGGGGGGGGCACTTACCGGGGGGGGGGATGCGCTCCCGGGGCCGCCGCCGCGGAGCCGCCCGGTTCGCCCCAAGCTCCGCCCCCACCCCGGCAGCCAATCCCGGGGCTGGACCCCCTCCCCGTGACCCCCCCCACCCCAAAATCACGCCGGTGCTGCCCCCCCCCCCCCCTCCCCGTAGCCCCCCCCCGCATCGGTGCTGCACCGGGAGGGAGGGGGGCGGGGGCTGCCGCTGGTAAAAGGGGGGGGGGGACGAAAGGGGGGGGCGTGCAAAACGGGAGGGGGGGGCATGCACGGAGGGGGGGGGGGGCACAAAGCGGGGGGGCGTAAAGTGGGGGTGCACAAACTGGAGCTGTGCAAAGTGGGGGTGCACGAACGGGGGTGTGCAAATTGCAGGTGCATGCACCAGGCTGTACGGACAGGGCTGCACGGCTGCAGATGTGCAAAGTGGGGTTGTGCAAACCGGGGGTGCACGAATGCCGAGGCATGAACAGGGGCGTGCAAACTGGGGGTGCATGAACAGGGGTGCACAAACTCGGGCCGTGCAAACCGGGGATACACAAGCAGGGGTTGTGCAAACCGCAGGTGCGTGCACCAGGGTGCACAAAGCAAGGCCGTGCACACTGGAGGTGCACGAACGGGGGTGTGCAAATTGCAGGTGCATGCACCAAGGGTGCACAAAGCAAGGCTGTGCAAACTGGGGGGTGCACAAACAAGGGGGTGCAAACTGCAAGTGCCTGCGCCAGGGTGTACAAAGCAAGGCCGTGCTAACTGCAGGTGCACGAGTAGGGGGTGCACAAACCATGGCCATGAAAACTGGGGGTGCATGAACAGGAGCGTGCAAACTGGGGGGTGCACAAACTGGGGTTGCACAAACTGGGGGTGCATGCACCAAGGGTGCACAAAGCAAGGCCCTGCAAACTGGGGGGGGGGGGAGGGGGCACAAACAGGGGGGCACGGATGCGGGCGTGCAGACTGGGGATTCAGGCACCAGAGGTGCATGAACTGGGGGTGCACGAACGGATTTGTACAAACCAGGGGTGCACAGACCGGGGTGCATGCACCAGAGTTGCATGCACCAGGGGTGCACAGGCTGGGGTCATGCAAACCAGGGTTTTACAGGCCTGGGGTGCACAAACGAGGGCCGTGCAAACCAGGGGTGCACAAATGGTGTCATGCAAAGCAGAGTGCATATGCTGGGGATGCACGGACAGGGGGTGCACGGAGCAGGGCCATATAGTGCCCAGGCTGGGGCTGTGCAACCTGGGGGTGCATGCACCAGGTGTGCACAAGTGAGGCTGTGCAAACTAGGGGGTGCGTGCACCGGGGGCACACAAACTGGAGAAGTGCAAGCAGGGATGCATGCAGCAGGGGAGTCGTGCAAACTGGGGGTGCATGCACTGGGGTTGTGCAACTGGGGGGGGTGCATGCACTGGGGAAGGTCGTGCAAGCTGGGGGTGCACGCACCGGGGGTGCACAACCGGCGTTGTGCAACCGGGGGGTGCATGCACCGGGGGGGGTCGTGCAAACTGGGGGTGCACGTACCGGGGTGGTGCAAACTGGGGGTGCACGGAGCAGGGCTCGGTGCATGCCCCGGGGCGGGGAACATTCCCCTCCCCCCCCCTCCCCCCCCCCGGCTCCTCGGCCCCCGGGGCGGGGCCGTTGCTCCGTGGCCGCCCCCCCCGGGGGTGGAGCGAGGCGGGGGGGGGGCGGGGGGGGGGCGGAGGGGGGGCCCCGAGGGGTGGTGGCGACCCCAGGGCCACCATGGCCACCTGCAAGAACATCGCCATCTTCGGGGCCACCGGCAGGACTGGGCTGGCCACCCTGAGCCAGGCTCTGGATGGCGGTAAGGGGGGGGGGGGGCAGCACCCATGGGTGGCACCCCCAGCCCCCCCCTTGCCCCCCTTCCGGGTTGGGACGGGGACATTGGGAACGGGGCCACTGGGGACAAGGGACGGGTGTTCATGGGGTCGGGGGGTCCTGGTTGTGGGCTGTGTGGGGCAGCTGGAGCCCATATGGGGTGTATAGGGTCTGTATGGGGCAGTTAGGGGCTGTATGGGGTAGTTAGGGACAGTATGGGGCAGTTAGGGGCTGTATGGGGCAGTTAGGGGCTGTATGGGGTAGTTAGGGACTTGTATGGGGTAGTTAGGGGCTGTATGGGGTAGTTAGGGACTTGTATGGGGTAGTTAGGGGCTGCATGGGGTAGTTAGGGACAGTATGGGACAGTTAGGGGCTGTATGGGGTAGTTAGGGACTTGTATGGGGTAGTTAGGGGCTGCATGGGGTAGTTAGGGACAGTATGGGGCAGTTAGGGGCTGTATGGGGTAGTTAGGGACAGTATGGGGCAGTTAGGGGCTGCATGGGGTAGTTAGGGACAGTATGGGGCAGTTAGGGGCTGTATGGGGTAGTTAGGGACTTGTATGGGGTAGTTAGGGGCTGTATGGGGCAGATAGGGGCTGTATGGGGCACTAAGGGGCTGTATGGGGTAGTTAGAGCCTGTATGGGGCAGACAGAGCTATATGTGGGAGATAAAACCTATATGGAACAGTTCGAGCCTGTATGGGGCAGTTAGAGGTTGGCTGGGGCAGACAGAGCCCGTATGGGGCAGGTAGAGCCCGTATGGGGTAGAAGCTGCCCACCCAGTGGGGACAGGGGGAGCCTCTGTGGGACGGACAGAGCCTGTGTGGGGCAGATAGAGCCTGTATGGGGTAGATAGAGCCTGTATGGGGTAGATAGAGCCTGTATGGGACAGGTAGGGCTGATATGGGGCAGACGGAGCCGATATGGGGTGGACAGAGCCAATATGGGGCAGCCAGAGCCGATATGGGGCTGCCAGAGCTGATATGGGGCAGCCGGAGCCGTTATGGGGCCAACACAGCTCACCCGGGGCCAATACAGCCCCTATAGGGCACGTGGAGCCTCTATGGGGCAGACGCTGCCACTATAGGACGGGAGGACCCTATAGGGCTCCCACGCAGCCCCCCAGCCCCATTCCCCCCCTATTTCCCCCCCTATTTCCCCCGGAATAGGCTTACGGGGCCGCAGCGGCGGCGGCGGTGCTGAGTCACGCCCCGGAATGCTGAGTCACGGCCCTATTGTCACCCTTCCCCCCCCCAGGGTACGCGGTGACAGTGCTGGTGCGGGACCCCGGGCGCCTGCCCCAACAGGGCCCCCCCCCAGCCCGGGTGGTGGTGGGCGACGTCCTGGAGCCCGCCGACGTGGCCGAGGCTGTGCGGGGCCAGGACGCCGTCCTCATCATCCTCGGCACCCGCAACGACCTGGGTACGGGACCCCCCTGTGTCCCCCCCGTGTCCCCCATGTCCCCAAGCCGGATGAGGACCCCCCCCCCGTGTCCCCGTTACCCTGAGGGGGTCCCTGTCCCTGTGTCCCTATTGCCCAAGGACCCCCAACCCCGTGTCCCCATTACCCTGGGGGTCCCTGTCCCTGTGTCCCCAGGGCCCCTGTGTTCCCCCAGTGTCCCCATTACCCCAAGGACCCCCCACCCAGTGTCCCCGTTACCCTGGGGGGTCCCTGTCCCTGTGTCCCTATTGCCCAAGGACCCCCAACCCCATGTCCCCAATACCCCAAGGACCCCCAACCCTGTGTCACCCTTACCCCAAGGACACCTCCCCATGTCCCCAGGGCCCCTGCCCCCCCCCCCCCCCATGTCCCCATTTCCCCAGGGACCCCGTTCCTGTGTCCCCAGTGCCCCAAGGACCCCAGTGCCCCCGTGTCCCCATTGCCCCCCCGTGTCCCCATTGTCCCCAAACGTCCCCATTGTCCCTTGCATCCCCATTGCCCCCTGCCTCCCCGTTGCCCCCATGTCCCTATTGCCCTCCTTTGTCCCCATTGTCCCCGCCTGTCCCCGCGTGCCCCTATTGCCCCCCCGTGCCCTCATCCCCCCCCATGTCCCCGTTGTCCCCACCTGCCCCCATGTGCCCCTTTTGCCCCTCCCGTGTCCCCATCACCCCCATGTGTCCCCATCACCACCCCTTACCCCCCCGACTGCACCACAGCTCCCCCTTACCCTCCCCCACCACCCCCGTGCCCCTCCCCACGTGTCCCCCCCCCCACCCCATATTGTCACCCTGTCCCCCCCCAGGCCCCACCACCGTCATGTCCGAGGGCACCAAGAACATCGTGGCCGCCATGAAGGCCCACGGCGTGCGCAAGGTGGTGGCCTGCCTGTCCGGTGAGCGCCCCCCCCGACGCGTCCCCCCCCTTGGGGACACCCCCCCGGTGACCCCCCCTCATCGTCCCTTCGTGTCCCCGTGTCCCCACCCCGTAGCCTTCCTGCTGTGGGACCTCCAGAAGGTGCCACCCCGGCTGCTGCCGGTGACCGAGGACCACATCCGCATGCACCGGGTGCTGCAGGACTCGGGGCTGGACTGCGTGGCCGTGATGCCACCGCACATCGCCGGTGCGTGGGGACACTTGGGGACACGGCGGGGGGGGTGAGGGGACGAGGGGGGGTCTCAACGTGTCGTGGTGTGGCCGCTATTGCGGGGACAAACGGCCAGGTGGGTGGTGTTGGGTGGCACCGAGGCGGCGCGGGTGGGCGGTGACACCGTCACGGTGACGTTGGGTGGTGGCGTTGGGTGTCCTCAACCCTACGTGGAGATGCCACCACCTCAGTGATGTTGGGTGGTGTCATGGAGACATTGGGCGTCCCCAACCCTACATAACGGTGCCACCGTCTTGGTGACGTTGGGTGGTGGCATGTAGGGTTGGGGACACCCCTACATGGAGGTGCCACCGACTCAATGACGTTGGGTGATGGGACTGAGCCATTGGGTGTCCCCAACCCCATGTGCCGATGCCACCGTCTTGGTGACATCGGGTGGTGGCATGGAGTTATTGGGTGTCCCCAACTCTACATGAAGATGCCCCCAACCCAACGATGTTGGGTGGTGTCATGGAACTCTTGGGTGTCCCCAACCCTATGTGACAAAGCCACCATCTGGGTGACATTGAGTGGTCCAATGACCCTGGGTGGTGGCATGGAGCCACTGGGCGTCCCCAACCCTACGTGGAGATGCCACCATCTTGGTGACATTGGGTGGTGTCATGGAGCCATTGGGTGTCCCCAACCCTACATGGAGATGCCACCATCTTGGTGACATTGGGTGGTGTCACAGAGCCATTGGGTGTCCCCAACCCTACGTGGAGATGCCACCATCTTGGTGACATTGGGTGGTGTCACGGAGCCATTGGGCGTCCCCAACCCTACGTGGAGATGCCACCATCTTGGTGACATTGGGTGGTGTCATGGAGCCACTGGGCGCCCCCCACCCCCTGTACCACTGCCACCGCCGGGGTGACGCTACCCGAGGGCGCGCTCGGTGGTGGTGGCACCGTGGCTCCACGGCGTGTCCCCGTCCCCACGCAGACGACCAGCCGCTGACCGGGGACTACACGGTGTCCGTGGGGGCCACCGCTGGTGGCTCTCGTGTCATCTCCAAGCACGACCTCGGCCACTTCATGCTCCGCTGCCTCCACACCTCGGAGTACGACGGGAAGGGCGTCTACGTCTGCGGCCACTACCCCAAGGCCTAGGGGACGGCGGGGACGCGGTGGCCGCCCCCCCCCACCCCCCAGGGCGGTCACCTCCCCCCCCACCCCGGTGACAATAAAGGGTCGCTGGTTTGCGCCTTCGGGGTCTGGGCCCTCGTGGAGGGGGCGCTTGGAGCTGGGGGTGGGGGTCCCGAGGGGACGGGGAGGGTGGCGGTGGGGTGGGGGGGGGATTCTGTAGGGCTGGGGGGGGTCCCCTAGGGCTGGGAGGGGTCCCCTAGGGCTGGGGGAGGTCCTATAGGGCTGGGGGGGGTCCCATAGGGCTATAGGGCCAGGGGGTGTCCTGTAGGGCTGGGGGGAGGTCCTATAGGGCTGGGGGAGGTTGCTGTAGGGCTTGGGGGGGGGGGGGTCATGTAGGGCTATAGGGCTGGGGAAGGGGGGTCCCATAGGGCTTGGGGGGTTTCCTGTAGGGCTGGGAGGGGGGGTTCTATAGGGCTGGGGGGTTCCTGTAGGGCTGCAAAGGGTCCTATAGGGCTAGGAGGGGGGTCCCATAGGGATGGGGGGGTTCCTATAGTGCTATAGGGCTGGGGGAGGGGGGGGTCTAGTAGGGCTGGGGGGGTTCCTATAGGACTGTAGGGTTGGAGGGATTCCTATAGGGTCCGGGGGGGTCTCTTATGGGGCCAGGGGTCTGCTATGGGACTGGGGGGGTCATATATGGCCGCAGGGGGGTGTGGGGGGGGGGCACCTATGGGGCCGGGATTCCTATGGGGCGCCGCCGAAGTCCTCGCACCCCGCCCCGCCCTATATGCAAATGAGGATCCGCAATCGACCAATCAGGGGAAGCCCCCGGTTTGCAAGGGGGGGGGCAGTTTGCGGGGGGGTCCCCAGGTTTCGGGGGGGGGGATCCTTGGGATGTCCCTGCTTTGGGGGGGGGGAGGGGGCACGCAGCACCCTTGGGTGCTCCTCCCGTCGGGCTGGCGCCCTCCCAAATTCCGCCCCCCCCCCCGCCGTGAATCGCCCCATTCTTGGCCCCCCCCCCCCGACGCCACCCCCATGCGGGAAGTGCTGAGTCAGCACCGGGGGGGGGTGCTGGGGGGGTCCTGGGGTGCTGGGGGGGGTCCAAAGGTTGTGGGGGTGCTGGGGGGGGGGGGTCCAGGGATGTTGGGGGGGGGGATCTGGGGTGCTGGGGGGGGTCCTGAGGTGCTGGAGGGTCCGGGGGGGTTCTTGGGTGCTGGGGGGTCCCCATGGTGCCAGGGGAGGGGGGGGGTCCTTCCACCCTGCCCCCCCAACCCAACCGCTTGCCCCCCATTTCCAGTGGTGCCCCCCCATCCCTGCCTCCCCCCCCACCTTCCAGGGCCCATTTTTGGGGTCCCTTCCCCACCCTGGGGCTTTCCCCTGCTTGTGCCCCCCCCCCCAGTCCCACACGCCCCCCCCCCCCCCTTGACCTTTTGAGCCCGTGCCAGCCTCTGCAGGGCCGGGTGCCACCGGCCCCCGCACCCAGGGCCACCAATGGCCACCGGCGGCCCCCAGCGCCCGGCCCCCACCCCCCGGCCCTTTTCCCCATCGCCCCCCGCCTGCGGGGCCAGCGCCAGGCGGGCACGGACACGGGACGGAGGTAAGGGCCTGTCCCCGTGTCCCCATAATGTCCCCATGTCCTTGTGTCCCCTTGTCCCCAAATCCCCCTCTTCCCCTGTCCCCATATCCTGCTGACCCCATATCCCCATGTCCCTGTGTCCCCTTGTCCCCATATCCCCACATCCCCCTTTCCCCTCATCCCCCTGTCCCCGTATTCCCGTGGCCCCATATACCCCTATCCCTGTGTCCCCGTGTGCTCCCTGTCCCTGTGTCCCCAAGTCCCCATATCCCCCATCCTTGTGTCCCCCATGTCCCCCTGTCCCCATGTCCCCCTTTCCCCATGTCCCCCTGTCCCCATATCCCCCTGTCCCTATATCCCCATGTCCCCCATGTCCCTATATTCCCTGTCCCCATGTCCCCCTGTCCCCATATCCCCATGTCCCTATATCCCCATGTCCCCCATGTCCCTATATTCCCTGTCCCCCTGTCCCCATGTCCCCCTGTCCCCATATCCCCCTGTCCCTATATCCCCATGTCCCCCATGTCCCTATATTCCCTGTCCCCATGTCCCCCTGTCCCTATATCCCCATGTCCCCCATGTCCCCATATCCCCCGTCCCTGGGTCCCTATGTCCCGGTGTCCCCCACATCCTCCCCATGTCCCCATATCCCCGTGTCCCCATTGCATCGGGGGGGGGGGGGGGGGTGATGCACACGGGGCAGCTCGGGGCCGTGCTGGCTGCAGGGAGGGTGGCACCGCGGGGGGGGGGGGGACGTGATGTGGGCGTGCTGGCGTGCACCCCGTGCACCCATGCACCCCTTGTACCTTTGCACCTCTGCATTTGCACGCTCGTGGCTCTTTGCACCCGTGCAGCTGCACACCCGTGCACCCGTGCACCGGCATAACTTTGCACTTGTGCACCTTCGTGCGTGTGCAGCCGTGCACCCGTGCACCCGTGCACTTGTGCATCCGTGCACCCACGCACCCTTTGCACCAATACATTTGTGCACCCGAGCAACCGTGCAACCATGCACCTGCTGCACCTTTGCACCCTTGCACCTGTGCAGCTGTGCACCCATGCACCTGTACACCCTTGCAGCAGCGCATCAGAACACCCAGGCACCCTTTGCGTCCACGCATCTTTGCCCTCTTGCAGCCGTGCAGCTGTGCACACGTGCAGCCTTTGCATCCTTGCACCCGTGCATCTGGGCACGCTTGCAGCCATGTGCCTGTGCACTCATGCAACGGCGCACCCATGCACCCCTGCATTTGTGCACCCTTGCAACCGTGCAGCCGTGCACCCGTGCAAGGGGGCACCCACGCAACCGCTGCACCAATGCATCCGTGCACCCTTTGCACCCATATATCCGTGCACCAGTGCACCCTTTGCACCTGATAAAGCTGCAAATTGCACGTGCAATGGAGCGAGGGCCTGTTTGGGGGGGGTGGGGGGGCACGCCGGCACGTGCCCCCCCCCTCTCCCCAGTCCCACGTGGGTGCCACCCCCGTGGGGTTTGTGCTGAGCGCCCCGAATGCCCGGCATTCCCCGGGCCGGGGGGGCGAGAGGCTGGGGACAAAGGGCTCGCTGTCCCCACGGGCACGGGGGTGGCACCTTGCGGGGGGGGGGGGACACGCGTTTCGGGGTGCGTCCCGCCGCGGGAATGCCAGCAATGAGCTGTGGCCTTTGGTGGCGTGGGAAGGAAATGTCCCCCTGCCACCCTGCCGGCCCCGGGGGACAGGGACGGGGCTGAAGTGGCTGCAGGTTCTTTTGGGGGAATTGGAGAGGTTTTGGGGTGTCGAGGGGAGGTGGGGGGGGTCCCCATGGAGGGTGATAGGGATGGGGCTGTGCCCCCCCCACACGCTGGAGGGGGGTGATTTGGGGAGAGGGTGCTACAGGGGAGCTTGAAATGGGGGGGTAAAATTGGGGGGCTGCAATAGGGGTCTGTAATGGGGGGGGCTCAGTAGGGGGGGTGCAATGGGGGGGTTCAATAGGGGGCTTTAAGGGGGGGCCTGCACCGGGAGGGGGGCTGTGCTGGGGGTTGCATCGCAAGAGGTTCCATTGGGGGGGCTCAGCGGTGTCTCTGCCCCGTCCCCTGCAGCCCCCCCCCCCGTGGTGACGCTGGTGACACCCCCGGGCACCGCCGAGGCCCCCCCCGGGCACCATGGAGCCCCCCCGGGCCAGCGGAGAGGTGAGGAGGGAGAAAGGGGGGGAGGAAGAGGAGGAAGAGGAGGCCGGAGGGGATGGAGGACGGGGAGGGAGGACGTGGGCGCTCGGATGCCGAACCTGGGCGCTCCCCACCCTTGGGTGCCCCCCCATTTTGGGAGCCCCCCCCCTCGGGTGCCACCCCCCGCGGTGTCCCCCAGGAGCTGCTGGAGGTGGTGGTGGAGGCCGGCGCGGGCGACATCCTCCTGGCCGGCGGCCGCGACGGCATCTACGTCCGCGAGGCTCACCGCGGCTCCGGCCTCCGCCAAGGTCAGCCTCTCCCCGCGTTATCATCGGCGCCCCCCACCCCAAAAAAGCCACCCTCACCCCCTCCCGTCCCCCCCCCCACCCATAGGTGACCGGCTGCTGAGCGCCCGCGTCTTCTTCGAGGACGTGCGGTGCGAGGACGCGGCGCGGGTGCTGCGCTGCGCCCAGCCCTGCCGCGTCTCCGTCTGCCTCAAGCGCGCCGGGCCGGGGGGGCGCGGACCCCCCGGGACCACCGCAGCCCCCCCCCAGGGCAAGGGACCCAAGGCCAAGGTGGCCAGGCTGGTGGGTGACGGGGATTGGGGGAGGGGTGGGGTGGGGGAGTGGGGGGTGGCGGCGTTGGGAGCGTGGGGTGCTCGTGGGTGGCGCTGGGGATATGGGGCACCCATGGGTGGCACTGGGGGCATGGGGCACCCATGGGTGGCACTGGGGGCATGGGGTGCCTGTGGGTGGCTCTGGGGATATGGGGCACCCATGGGTGGCACTGGGGACATGGGGTGCCTGTGGGTGGCGCTGGGGATATGGGGCACCCATGGGTGGCACTGGGGACATGGGGTGCCTGTGGGTGGCGCTGGGGATATGGGGCACCCATGGGTGGCACTGGGGTACTCATGGGTGGCACTGGGGACATGGGGCACCCATGGGTGGCACTGGGGGCGTGGGGCACCCATGGGTGGCACTGGGGGCATGGGGTGCCTGTGGGTGGTGCTGGGGATATGGGGCACACATGGGTGGCACTGGGGACATGGGGTGCCTGTGGGTGGCGCTGGGGATATGGGGCACCCATGGGTGGCACTGGGGGCATGGGGCACCCATGGGTGGCACTGGGGGCATGGGGTGCCTGTGGGTGGCACTGGGGATATGGGACACCCATATGTGTCACTGGGTGCCCATGGGTGGCACTGGGGGTGTGGGGTGCTCGTGGGTGACACAAGGGATGTGGGACACCCATGGGTGGCACTGGGGTCATGGGGTGCTCATGGGTGGCACCGGGTACATGGGGCACCCATGGGTGGCACTGGGGGCGTGGGGTGCTCGTGGGTGACACAAGGGACATGGGACACCCACGGTTGTCACCAGGAACAAGGGGACACCCATGGGCGCCACCACCTCCCGCTGGCCGTCCCCACGCCCCCCCCCCCACGCTTTATGTCCCCCCCCCCAGAACCTCCTGAGCCTGGCGCCCCTCAAGAAGAAGCCCCCCCCGTCGCCCCCCGTGGACGTGGAGCTGGCCCTGCCCAAGCTGGCCCTGCTGCCCCCCCGGGGGGGGGGGGCAGGCACCGAGCCCCCCCCCGCCACCCCCTCGCCCCCCCGCGCGGTGCCCGAAGCCCCCCGGCCACCGCGGGTGACGGTGAGGGAGGCGGCGGCGGCGCTGGAGGTGGCGCTGCCGGGGACCCTCACCGAGCCCGGGGGGGGGACACCGGAGCCGGGGGGGGGCCCCCGCTTGCCCGCCGTGGAGGTGGCGGTCCCCAAAGTGGGGGTGCCCAAAGTGGGGGTCCCCAAGGTGGCGGTCCCCAAGGTGGCGGTCCCCAAGGTGGGGCTGGGCGCCCCCGCGCCCAAGGAGGTGGCACCGGTGGCACCGGTGGCACCAGTGCTGGCCATCGCTGTCCCCAAGGTCGAGGTGGGTTTGGCGCTGCCCAAAGCCGGCGCCCAAGGGAAATTGCCCAAATTGGGCCTTTCTTGCCCCAAAACGCCCGCCGAGGGGGGCGAAGGGCCCAAAGTGGCCGGCCTGGAGGTGGCCGCCCCCGCGGTGGCCCTGGAGGTGGCTTTGGGGAGCGGGGGGGACGCGGGCGTCCCCGAGGCCAAGCCCCCCAAATCGGCCCCCCCCAAAGTGAAGGGGGCCAAAGCGGGCCCCCCCGGGGGCTGGGAGCTGGGGGGGTGGCGGTGGGGGGGGGCGAGGCTGCCCCAATTTGGGGGCTCGAGCCCCGACATCCGCAGCGGGGGGGACCTCAAAGCGCGGCCGGCGGGGCGGGGGGGCAGCGCCGAGAGCTTGCTCGGGGGGGGGCCCAAAAATTGGGCTGGGGGGGGGCTGGGGGTCTCCATCCCCGCCGTGGGCTTTTCGGAAGGGGGGAGGCCGCGGGGGGGGGAGGCTGAGGAGGGGGCGAGGAAGAGGCCGGCCTTGAAGGTGCCCGAGCTGGAGCTGGTGGCCCCCGGGGGGCTCGGGGGGGGCAAAGAAGCAGCCGGGGGGGGGCGAGGCGCGGGGGGGGCCAAGCCCCCCAAATCCTTGCCCCCGGCAGAGGGGGAAGGCGCGGAGGCGAGGATGAGGATGGGCAGCGTGAGGAAGGCCGTGCTGGTGCTGGTGAAGGGCAAAGCCGGGGGGGGGGGCCGAGGAAAACGGGGGGGGCCCCTTTTGGGGCTTTTCTAAACCCAAAACGGAGCCGGAGGCTCCCCCCCGGCGCTGGGTGCCCAAGGTGGGCTTCTCGGTGGGGGGGGACCCCCCGCAGCCCCCCCAAAAGCAGCCCAAGGTGCGGCTGCCCCGCCTGGAGCTCGCCCCCCCCCAGTGCCCCCCCGAGCTGACCGGGGGGGCCGAAGAGGGGCTGGGGGCCGGGGGGGGGGACCCCAAATTCCAGCTGCCCCGGCTGGAGCTCAGCCCCCCCGCCCGCAGCCCCCCCCCGGGGGAGGAGGAGGAGGAGGAGGTGAACCGGTGAGGAAGGAGCGGCGCCATCGGCCCATGGGGGGGGGGGGGTTAACCCCACTCCCCCCCCCCCCCCCCCCGAAGATCCTAATTCAGCTTTTTGGTGTTCTTTTTTCCCCCCTTTTCACCCCAATTTTAACCCTCCCCCCTCCCCAGTTTCTCCGCGGGGGGGGGGTGCTGGTGCTAACACGGCCCCCCCGGCTTTTGCCCCCCCCCCCCCCCCCCCCAAAACCCTTGGTGCTGGAATAAAGGTGGGCGCCAGGAGCCGGCTCTGTTATTGGGGGGGCTTTTGGGGTCAGCCTTATGGGACAGCCCCCCCCCCCCCGGTGCTCCGTGTGTCCCCCCCCCCCCGTGCTCCATGTACCCACGAGCCCCATGTCAGGGGGTTTGGGGTCCCTGCTGCCCCATGTCCCAGTGTCCCCCATGTCCCTATTAAACCCACACCGCACAGGTTTTGGGGTCCCCGATACTCCACGTCCCCATGAGTCCCACGTCCCCATGTCCCCATTAACCCCATATCATGGGTTTTGGGGTCCCAGGTGCCCCATGTCCCCATTAACCCCATATCCCAGGTTTGGGGGTCCCTGCTGCTCCACGTCCCCATGAGTCCCATGTCCCCATGTCCCCATTAAACCCACACCACACAGGTTTTGGGGTCCCTGATACTCCACGTCCCCATGAGTCCCATGTCCCCATGTCCCCATTAACCCCATATCATGGGTTTTGGGGTCCCTGCTGCTCCATGTCTGCCACATCCCCATCAGCCCCATTAACCCCATACCACAGCTTTTGGGGTCCCACCTGCTCCACATGCCCAGAAGCTCCACATCCCCATCAGCCCCATGTCCCCATTAATCCCATATCATGGCTTTTGGGGTCCCAGGTGCCCCATGTCCCCATGTGCCCCATGTCCCCCACATCCCCATCAGCCCCATGTCCCCATTAACCCCACATCACAGGTTTTGGGATCCCTGCTTCCCCATGTCGCAGTGCCCCCCACGTCCCCATTAAACCCACACCACACAGGTTTTGGGGTCCCTGGTACTCCACGTCCCCAAGAGTCCCATGTCCCCATGTCCCCATTAACCCCATATCCCGGGTTTTGGGGTCCCATGTCCCCATGTCCCCATTAACCCCATATCATGGGTTTTGGGGTCCCAGGTGCCCCATGTCCCCATTAACCCCATATCCCGGGTTTTGGGGTCCCATCAGCCCCACTGGGACACTGGGACTGGGAGGGCTGATACTGGGACCGAGGGGATACTGGGATGGGGGGGGGGGTGTTCTGGGACTGGGAGGGTTACTGGGACGGAGGGGGAGGATACTGGGACGAAAGGGAGGAGGGGGACTGGGACCGTGGGGGCCGTACTGGGACCGGGGGCTGGGATTACTGGGACGGAGGGGGGGGGGGGTACTGGGACCGAGCGCCGGGCACTAGGACCGCGCGTCCACCCTGCTCCCCACCCACCTCCCGCCCCCTTCCCCGCCCCCCTCTCCCCATTGGCCCTCCCGCCTCACC